>NC_053495.1:48836415-49036415 GCF_905171775.1 Rana temporaria | reverse complement strand
TCCCTGCCTTTCCGCGGGTCCGATCGGGACCCCCCCCCCCCCCCAGTACATGCGGCGGTCGGAAATAGTCGTCGGGGAGTGATCCGAGATGAGGGCGCGGCTATTCGTTTCTAGCCGCCCCCTCGCGATCGCTTCCCGGAGCTGAAGAACGGGGAGAGCCATATGTAAACACGGCTTCCCCGTGCTTCACTGTGGCGGCTGCATCGATCGTGTCATCCCTTTTATAGGGAGACTCGATCGATGTCAGACCTACAGCCACACCCCCCTACAGTTGTAAACACACACTAGGTGAAACTCAACTCCTTCAGCGCCCCCTGTGGTTAACTCCCAAACTGCAACTGTCATTTTCACAACAATGCAATTTAAATGCATTTTTTGCTGTGAAAATGACAATGGTCCCAAAAATGTGTCAAAATTGTCCGAAGAGTCCGCCATAATGCAGCAGTCACAAAAAAAAAAAAAAAAAAAAAAATTGCTGATCGCCGCCATTAGTAGTAAAAAAAAAATTAAATAAAAATGCAATAAAACTATCCCCTATTTTGTAAACGCTATAAATTTTGTGCAAAACAATCGATAAACGCTTATTGCGATTTTTTTTACCAAAAATAGGTAGAAGAAGAATACGTATCGGCCTAAACTGAGGAAAAAAATAAAATAATGTTTTTGGGGGATATTTATTACAGCAAAAAGTAAAAAATATTGCATATTTTTCAAAATTGTCGCTCTATTTTTGTTTATAGCGCAAAAAATAAAAACCGCAGAGGTGATCAAATACCAAAAGAAAGCTCTATTTGTGGGGGGGAAAACAAAAAAAAACACGTCAATTTTGTTTGGGAGCCACATCGCACGACCGCGCAATTGTCTGTTAAAGCGACGCAGTGCCGAATCGCAAAACCTGGCCTGGGCATTTAGCTGCCTAAGGGTCCGGGGCTTAAGTGGTTAAAAAAGGTTCATGCACTACATTGGCCCTACTTCAGCCCATTTAATAGCACTGAAGTCGGATCCTCATCCTAACTATCCAACATAGGTGATTACAGCAGCAGGAAAATCCATTTGTCACACTGGGATTGTTTTGATTGTCAAAGGACAAGTCAGACTAAGAAAGTTGGAGCAAAATCTTGTTCATTCAAGTCATATGGAAGTAGGATGACCCTCATACAACAGTGGTGTCGTAACAGCAAGACCGATTAGATGGAGGTGAAACAGCAGTAGGAAATATAAGCAGCAAATGATTCACCTGACTAGCATACACACTTACATATATACTGTGATGGACAGATGGTTTGTGTAAAGACACAAATGCATTTCAGCAGGGAAAGGGTCCCCCACACAGATTTGAAGGAGAGTAGGTATTGCTCACAAAAGAAAGTATTCTATAGACGACAGCGATTGCCCCATTTCCTGCGAGGACAGCTTAAAGCCAAACGCCTGGGGAGTGCATGTCCAGACAGCCAAACTAATGTCAGAGAGAGTTGAAGGTTGTGGAGGGACAAAGTCACTGTCCAAACAGAATAATTGAGCCAAGAAAATAGCGGTCAATATGTGAGCCGTAAGCACGAGGGAAGGAAAACATTACAGTATTTACCGAACCCACAGAAAACCGTCACATAATTGAAGGTTGCCAGCCTAATCAGCTGCGGCAGTGGAATGCCCCACAGTCGCATGTAACAAAGGGGCAAAGACGCTGGGGCAAGCGATGTGAAATTTAGCATATTAGGACAATGTCATATTAGGTCAATGAGGTCACCAGCACCCCCACCCTTTTGTTATGTGCAGCTGTGGGACAGGAAATGCCCATTGCCAATTGGGCTGGCAGCCTGCTATCATGTGACATTTTCCTGCGGATCTGAAATTGGCCTGAACCTTAGCTTGTCCCTAGTGAGCAGACAAGTCCAGCCTGGTGACTGAAGGGACTGAGAAAGCTCTGTCCCAAGGAGGACTAGACAGCGCTCTGCGACAAAATAGCCAAGAGGCTTAAAAATTATTGGGTTTGTTTCGTTAAACGATCGCTGCATGGGCTGAACACTTTCTGCTGAGTGCACTTGGTGAAAAATATCTATATAAATAAAACATTTTTATATATATATATATAATATATCACAGAATACAGGAAACAGAGGGTTTTTTGTCAAAGACAATTGCTTCTGTGTTAAACACACACACACGGCTCAGCCAAGTGTGGTATGAAAGTACTTGTTATTTTTAATGCAATAAAAAAAAAAAAAATTGGCCACTCACAACCAGGAAGTGAAATAGTGCATATCAAAGACCAGGTGCTTTTCTGCTGCATTGGGGTCCAAGGCAGCATATGGATACAGCTGGCAAGCTTCACTGCTCAAAAGCGGTTCAAATGTCATACAGCCTGAATGAGCGCAGCGAGAAGGCGGCCAAATTAAGCCATGAGTGGAATCCTGGAAGTGGGCATGGCTATGCACTTCAGAAACAGGGGGGGGGGGTTGCCCCCTTTGTCAAGCCTGCCTAATAGATATAGTGTGGGCTATTAATACAATGGAGAATTCTTTGCATGGGGAAGGGGGCCGATCGGGGTGTAGCCTGCATGCAAAAAGCTGAGAGAAATGCAATTAAAGTGAAAAGTGGCAGAGATAGGAAGACTCGCATCCCAAGATTTAATGTGCAGAAAAAGCAATATAGGCTGTGGATATCAGGGAGGCTAGGTAAACAAAGTCCCCAGTCATTACTTGGGACAGGAGAAAATTCTCCATCTGAGAAAAAGGTTTAAAATATTGCAAAAAAAAATAAAAATATTAATTATATTATATACACACACACATACACATAACATATACACACACATACATGCATGCATATACACACACACAAAGTTATGCAGTAATAAGATCAAAATCAATGTATTCCAAAATACTAAATACTGCCAGTCCCTGCATGAGAACCAACTCTTCTCAATCTTTTCTGGCCAATCAGGGCAATATTGTCTGGTGTTAATAGGCAGGGATTTTACTTGCCAGTGACTTGTCGTTAAGGTTCCCCCAACGAGAAAGTTCCTTAAGCCCTGGTTCACACTGGGTACGATTTGGAACGATTTGAGATGCGATTTGACATGTCAAATCGCATCTCAAATCGGCGGCAATTGTCGGCAATGGCACTGTCCTAATCAGTGCGACTCCGCATCTACGATTTCAAAAAGTAGTTCCTGTACTACTTTTTGCGATTTCGGGCTGCGATTTAAATTAAATTGCGGCCGAAATCGCGGCAAATCGCGGCCGCGAAATCGCGATTTTGAATTCGCAGCAGTGTGAACCTAGGCTTAAGGACTGCGCAGGCGCAATCCTTGCCGACGGAAATCTCCGAACCTCGGCCGATATCCAGGCTCATTCTTTAACATACCTGTGGATTGGAGGATGTTTAAAAAAAAAAAAAAGAGCCAGGAGGCCGAGCGAGCGGAGCGAGCCGTCCGAGCGAAGCCGACTGGCCACTTTCCTCAAATTCCACGTCGCCCTGGATGCCGGCCGAGGTTCGGAGGTTTCCGTCGGCAAGGATTGCGCCTGCGCAGTCCTTAAGGAACTTTCTCGTTAGCCGGAACCATATCGGCAGATCACCGGTTCTGCACACCTGCCAGTCTCAATGCTGGATTTTTAAAGATTTTAGATTTGTTATACAACTAAAATTTTACATGCGCTCATTTTTTAGGATAGAGAATGCACCGAATTAAACAATAAACATGAGAAGCAGCCAAACTAAGAAGCTGCACCCACCTAATCTGCCCTCAGATTTTTTCCCTATTTGTGTGTATATATATATATATATATATATATATATATATATATATATATATATATATATATATATATATATATATATATATATATATATATATATATATATATATATATATAGTCAAACCTATAGGGGATCTGCATTTGAAAAGAACAGTAAAAGCAGCTTATATTGGCTACATAAAGAATCACGTACGTCTCCCAGTGAAAAGGATTCCAGTATACGGAAAGCAGCCTACTCCTATTGCTTTTTCCATAACAAAACAAGAGGAAAGTACTGGGACGCCGTAGCTAATTATTGCTTCATATCCCACATGGTACATTCCAGAGACGCATGTGACGCAGAAGCAGCCATCTCATCTGTTACTGGAAGAAACTTCTGTCACTGAACTTCCAGAAATTGTTTCCAAAGAGAATGTGAAAAATGTGAAGGATTTCATGCATGCCAAAAGAACCAAACAATGCGAGAGCTCACAGAACGGCATTTACAAGTGACAGGCTTTTCTGATAGAAATGTTCTAGAACCACACAGCCCCAAGGACACAGCTTTAACATAAAATATAACCAAAAGAATGCTGCTGTGCAAACCGAATGCTTGCAAAAAAAAAAAAAAGTGAATCGTAAAATATCAGCACCATATTCAACTGGACAGCAACATAAAAAAAAAGTTTTGCTTTTTAGATACATTTCAAAGCGCTTATATATTTGACCACCCACCCAATACAGAGTAGGTTCCCTGTCCTGGCCCATTAAACATGGATGCCAGGAGAAATCTGAAGGTATCCTGTGGTATCTGGCACCAAGCCATCATTAGCAGATCCTTTAGGTCCTGCAAGTTGTAAGGTGGGGCCCACGTGGATCAGAACCGTTTTTTCCAGCACATCCCACAGATGCTCAATTAGATTGAGATCAGGAGGATTTAGAGGTCAAGTAGGGTGCCCACATATGCCGGGACTAGGGTTGTCCCGATACCACTTTAAGACAGAGTACAAGGACTGATACTTACTCTTCCCCCCCCCCCCCCCCCCCCCCCCAAGTACTCGCCGATACCGATTACTAATACTTCTATTTTATCTCATGTGACAGTGGCACATGTGTCAGTATTAAAATGTATTTTCCACTTTTTACATTTTTTTTTTACAGTGCTTCATTCATTAACTGAGACATCGTAATCACAGGAGGTTACGATGTTTCAGTTATGTGAATGGACAGAGTCAGTGACCACCGACTGTCCATTCAGAAAATTAAGGAGCTGGGTTCACTGGCTCCTACCTCCACTCTCCAACCTGAGATATCAAGGGGGGAAGGCAGCATGGAGGGGGAGAAGAGAAGGGGACACAGAAGAGAATGGAGGGGGACAGGAGGGGGGGGGGGGGTTGAGAGAGAGGCCCAGCTGTGAAGACTTAAATCTATACAGGGTGATCAGTGCATGTAACCTGGGCTGTGGAGTCGGTAGATAAATGTTCCGACTCAGACTCCTCAGTTTTATGAACTTCCGACTCCTCTGTATTAATATGCAAATGTATTTTTATACATTCCTTGAGGGAAAGAAACGCAACCTACCACAGGACTACTGGCTGGGAAGCCAACAGTCTACTGTATTGCACAGTTTAAGCAAAAGACAAACACAATGAAAACAATCAAGTGGCTGGATAGTAGCAGCAGGCATAAACATCAGGAACAGGATCTTTACCAGTTCAAAAATACAAACCACATTATTTGGTTGTTTTAGAACAAAAACAAATCTTATCTATAATGAACCAAAAACAAAATCTGTAAAACCTAGAAATGGTTTATATTAATCTTGAAATGTAGTTATAGGCTTAGCAAATGCAAATCAATTCAATGTAGAGTTCTAAGGAAGAGAATTGCCTCTGCCAGATCCTCTTTCATAGAGGCTCTTAAGTCAGACTTTATTATTTTTAGGGCTGAAAATAATCTTTCGACACTGACTTGGGTAGGTGGCATTGCAGTAACTATTCTGGCCACATCACTAACAATCTCTGGATAAACAAGGATGGCTTCTTCAACAGTAAGTTTTGATGCGCGATCATACTTTTCAACTTTTTAGTGCTTTATAAAACTCCTGTTGGAATTTTTTTATTTGGACACTTACTGGTTCTCTAACATGCGTTCCCTGTAAAAGAAGAACACAACACTATGGAAAGTATAAGTATTGCAGCTCCTAATTGTGCGTTGCGTGCCATATAGTGAGGCACATGAAAAGCATGCTTCTTCACGGTCACTTAACGTGTTCGTTTTGCGGTTACGTGAGGCACTGCATGCATTGGTCTTTATTCTTACAGTAGAGAAGTCATTAATTATAACTTTTTGTGAATTGGGACATTTGAATCTGCTTTTTTTTTTTTTATTCCAATCTAAATTTAGTAGGAGTCGGAGCATTGTTTGCCGACTCCAGGTACCCAAAATTTCCCCCGACTCCTCGACTCCGACTCCACAGCCCTGCTTGTAACTCCCCCACCGCACTGATCCCCCTGACTGCCCAGGTATCGGGTGAAGCATCGGTCTGTCCTAGGTCCCGGACACCTAAATTCCAGGACAATACAGTGTCCTGAAATGAAGACAACACCCCCCTTCCCCTCTGTTGCCCTCCAAAAAGGCGGCTACTTACAGAATTATCTCCTATTCTCTCCATGCTTTTGAAGCCATTATAACCACAGCTGGCACACAGTGGAGGGAACTGGTTTCCAGTCAGAATCACACAGGGAACCATTCTGAAAGAAAGGCTACACCAGGGGTTGACAAATTTGCTTGGAATCTAGGAGCCAGGTAAAAAAGTTAGGAGCCAGAAAACGCGCCCCGTCCCGACGAGCTTGCGCGCAGAAGCGAACACATACGTGAGCAGCCTCCGCATATGCAAACGGTGTTCAAACCACACGTGAGGTATCGCTGCGATTGGTAGAGCGAGAGCAATAATTCTAGCCCTAGACCTCCTCTAACTCAAAACATGCAACCTGTAGATTTTTTTTAAACGTCGCCTATGAAGATTTTAAAGGGTAAGAGTTTGTCGGCATTCCACGAGCGGACGCAATTTTGAAGCGTGACATGTTGGGTATGAATTTACTCGGCGTAACATTATCTTTCATAATATAAAAAAAAAATGGGGATAACTTTACTGTTGTCTTATTTTTTAATGAAAAAAATGTAATTTTTTAAAAAAAAAAGTGCGCTTGTAAAACCGCTGCGCAAATACGGCGTGACAGAAAGTATTGCAACGATCGCCATTTTATTCTCTAGGGTGTTAGGATAAAAAATATATATAATGTTTGGGTGTTCTAATTAGAGGGAAGAAGATGGCAGTGAAAATAGTGAAAAACAACATTAGAATTGCTGTTTAACTTGTAATGCTTAACTTGTAATACCAACGGCTCACCACCAGATGGCCCCAGCTAAAAAAAAAAAAAAAATTTTTTTTTTTTTTTTTTTTTTTTGCCCCCTTCCAATTCAAGTCGCCAGGACCCTATTTCTAGTCGCCATTGCGACCTGGCGCCCGGGATTTGTCGAGCCCTGGGCTACACCAAACCAAGAACCTGCTTGGGAAACTTCTGCAGATATTTTTTTAGAAGTTAAAGTGTCTGACCATCCACTGGCAATAACCAATTTGTGTCAGACAATTCTGGGAAGGAAGCACATGTTAAAAATACCTCAGAAGAGGAACCTCACTCGATTTCTGGTACGATTCATCAAACTGAAACATACATATCTGCTGCGCAATGTCAAAATCACGTCAAAAACAGTCAGCCAAGCCAATTCAAAATTTAAACACTCACCCCCCCCCCTTCAAATACTGATGTTTCCATTTAGTTAAAAGAGGTTGTAAAGATTTGTTTATTTTTTAAATAGGTTCCTTTAAGCTAGTGCATTGTTGGTTCACTAACTTTTTCCTTCGATTTCCCTTCTAAATGTTTTTCTTTGTCTGAATATCTCACTTCCTGTTTCTCCTCAGTAGGCTTGTCCCCCATCATCCGAGCTGTTCTGGCTGGGGGGTCAGTCAGAACAGCTTACTAAGGAGCAACAGGAAGTGAGAAATTCAGACAAAAAAAAAACAACATTTAGAACAGAAATCGAAGGAAAAGGTAAGTGAACCAACAATGCACTAGCTTAACCACTTCCGGACCGCCCAGCGTCATTATACGTGATCTGTTTGAAGAGGAATACCGTTATGGTGGCAGCTAGCTATCATAACCCTGGTATCTTTTTCAGCGGGCGGTCCGCTACAAAATAAAAGTGGTCTCTGCGGGGGATACGTCACAAGATCACTTTTAAATCGTCGGCGGGAGGGGGGGCCCGGTGCCCTCCGCCACCATCCGGTTCTGTCCCTGCCTGTGTATAGAGACGAGTGAGAGGGGAAGATGGGCCCCCCACCCGTCTCCATATTACTGCAGGGTGGAAGCGACGTCAAAGCGTCACTTTTGCCCATACGTCTTAAAAAAGGGACATTTGTTTAAAACATTGCATTTTAAGTCCAAATATGAGATCTGAGGTCTTTTTGACCCTAGATCTCATATTTAAGAGGACCTCTCATGCTTTTCTCCATTACAAGGGATATTTACATTCCTTGCAATAGGAATAAAAAAGTGACCCAATTTTTTATATTCTTTTAAAAAAAGTGTTTAAAAAATAAATACATTTTTTTTTTTTTTTTTTTTTTTTTTTTAAGTGCCCCGTCGAGCTCATGTGCAGAAGCTAATGCATACGTGAGCAGCGCCGGTATATGAAAATGGTGTTCAAACCATACATGTGAGGTATCGGAGCGAGAGCAAGAATTCTATCCCTAGACCTCCTCTGCAACTCAAAACACGCAACCTGTAGAATTGTTTAAAGAGATTTTTAAAAGTAAAAGTTTGACGAGTAGACACAATTTTGAAGCGTGACATGTTGGGTATCAACTCAGCGTAAGTTAAAAAAAAAAAAAAAAGAGTTTTTAACTTAAACACAGAGTCTGAAAAAACAGGCTCTGTCTTTAAGTGGTTAAAAGGAACCCATTAAGAAAAAAAAAAAAACGACCTTTTACAACCCCTTTAAGTCAGAAACACATTTGCTTAAAGTAGAACCTCAATGTAAAAGTAAAAAAAAAAAAAAAAGTTAGAAGGAAGTTTTTTTATTGCAGCCCCTCCGACTTATTTAGCCCCGTGTCTAGCAGTATGCTTCAGAAAATGGCTACTATATACAAAACTACATGGGTACGCTTCAACCGCGTCAGGCCTACAGAAATCTAATCAGCAAAAATATAAAGACATTCCCACCAACCTCAAAATACAAAAAAAGCATAATTTGCATACACTGACAAAGAACAAGGGCAACCCATTGATCATCCTCTTCACAGCTGGCACTAGACAGATGAAATTGTGCCCAATTCTTGCCAAACTGTTGGAAGTCTAAACCATGGTAAGAAAGTTATCAGACAGTGACGGTATCCGCTGAGGTTCAGTCAATGTTCGGTAGTGATATGGCACCCAGGCAGGCACAGGGGTCAGGGCTGCTGAATACAATAGCGGGCATTGGAGAGTCCTTCATCCACGACTGAATCTTACAAGTGTCTCTTGCTCAGCACATGGGTCGAAACCCAAAACCAACTTTGTACAGCAAACTTGGTTCCTTTGGCAAGTTTGTAGCAGCAACTGAATTACACTTGGGCCAATGCCACACTTGCGATTGGCACCATGACTGGGATCGCTAAAAAGTGTAGAATACCAAGTTTCTTAATCATTCGCCGAAATATCAAGGCAGCACTTCCTCACTGACGGAATGACCCTTGCCAGCGATGGAGCAACACCTCACTAAACTGGCCAGTGGGAAATAATGGTAGAAATTGAGCATTTCTCTGCCATGTTGCTGGGAGTGATCACTAGTAAACATTTTTGTTCGGAAAAAAAAAAAAAAATTGCATTCAATGACGGTTTGCGTTTCATAACATTTGTAAGCCACCAACTTTCCACCAAGTTACAAGACAGCCAGCGTTGGTAGCCAACAAGATTATCCAATGCAGCTGCTGATACTCATGGCACCCCAGAGACTAGTAGCTGCCTAGATGAGCATTGTAATGGCCATAGAAAATAAGGCCCCATTCACATGGGGCAAGTATCTGAGTGCCCTGTACAGGGCCATCTTCTCCTGGCACAGGTGTTGTGTATATCCCCATGTCTACATCCAATAGTCCTAACTGGCCCCTTTTGCTCCCTCTTGGCTCTTTGGTCCGGGGACCTTAGACCCAAGTACCCTATATCTACATCAAATTGTTGTCTATTGGGACACAGCTGCACAATTACAGACCCTGTGTCCCAAAAAATGACATGCTGGCATGGGTTTAAGAACTCATCTTGTGTGCATGTATTTGGGGACCTGCACATCATATGGAGCAGGGCTCGACAAATCCCGGTCGCCATGGCGACTAGAAATAGGGTCCTGGCGACTTGGCTTGGAAGGGGGCTGGCGCCATCTGGTGGTGAGCCGTTGGTATTACAAGTTAAAAAGCAATTCTAATGTAATTTTTCACTATTTTCACTGCCATCTTCTTCCCTCTAATTAGAACCCCCAAACATTATATATATTTTTTATCCTAACACCCTAGAGAATAAAATGGCGATCGTTGCAATACTTTGTCACGCCGTATTTGCGCAGCGGTCTTCCAAGCGCACTTTTTTGGGAAAAAATTATACTTTTTTTAATTAAAAAATAAAACAGTAAAGTTATCCCCATTTTTTTTTTATATTATGAAAGATAATGTTACGCCGAGTAAATTCATACCCAACATGTCACGCTTCAAAATTGCGTCTGCTCGTGGAATGTCGACAAACTTTTACCCTTTAAAATCTTCATAGGCGACGTTTAAAAAAATCTACAGGTTGCATGTTTTGAGTTACAGAGGAGGACTAGGGCTAGAATTATTGATCTCGCTCTACCAATCACGGCGATACCTCACATGTGTGGTTTGAACACCGTTTACATATGCGGGCGCTGCTCACGTATGTGTTCGCTTCTGCGCGCAAGCTCGTCGGGACGGGGTGCGTTTTCTGGCTCCTAACTTTTTTAGCAGACTCCTAGATTCCAAGCAAATTTGTCAAACCCTGGAATTTTTGCATCCCAATTTTCTCATCAATATGGTGGAAAGTGTGGATTTGACCCCACCAACTATTAGATTTTTTTTTTTTTTTTACTCTACCAATGTATGGCCACCTTAACAGGTGCGATATATTCCCCTCTTCATCTTGGCCTCCTCATAAAAAATAAATAAAGTATGTAACAGTGCTACATTACATCAACCACTTTGACAACTTCCCGTCAATGTTTTCTTTGTACATGTTCTGTACTTGGAGAGCTCCATCAGCAACTCTGCACAGATGGCAAGCACCTTGTGACTTGGCTTGATCACAGCAAGTGCGGCAATACTGCCACTATGTATCCATTCCTCCTACCAGCTTTTGTAACTTTTTTCCCCAGACTAAAATGAAAACCAAGTAAAAATCTTTAGGATGTGAAAATATCCCATGCACGTTTTATTACAAACAGATAAGACAGTATTCACTGCCTTTGGTACAGACTATAGACCGTTTGAAAAAAAAAAAAAAAAAAAAAAAATTGTACTGGGTGGCAAAACCCTTGTTGGCAATCAGAGGTCAAACGTTTCTTGTAGTTGGCCACCAGATTTGCACACATCTCAGGAGGGATTTTGTCCCACTCCTCTTTGCAGATCCTCCCCAAGTCTTTAAGGCACACGTTTGGCAACTTAAAGGGTCACTAAAGGACATTTTTTTTTTAGCTAAATAGCTTCCTTTACCTTACTGCAGTCCTGGTTTCATGTCCTTATTTTTCCTTTTTGCTTTGATGTTGCTGTAATTCCTCTCTGTTCTGGACACTTCCTGGTTGTCTGTTTCCTGATAACCACAGTACTGGGAGATTTCTCACTGTAGTCACCAATCAAGGAGGTGTGATTAAAACCCCTCAGCACCAATCCAGTTTTTTTTTACAAAGCATCACTGCCTTCTATTGGCTCTCTGGCTCTGTACATCAGAGAAACAGGAAACCGCAAAAACGAAACTAAACTGTAGGTGCATTATGATTGTTTTTTTATCTATTTTTAATCATTTTTAAAAAGGAATCAGTTAACTATTATGTCTCTATACCCTGTAAACAGTCATTTCAGCTAAAAAAAAATGTTTCCTTTAGTTACCATTTAAACCTTGGCTAGGCCACTCCAGGACCTTGATGTGCCTCTTCTTGAGCCACTCTTGTTGCATTGGCCATGTGTTGTGTCATTGCCAATTTGCCATGCTGGAATACCCATCCACAAACCATTTTTAATGCCCCAGCTTGAGGGAAGGAGGGTCTCACCCAAGATTTGACTGTACATGGCACCCATTCATCCTTTGATGCAGTGAAGTTGTCCTGTCCCCTTAGAAGGAAAAAAAACGCTAAAGCATGTTTCGACCTCCATGTTTGACGGTCCTCCAGTTATAGCAAATTGAGTTTATGCCAAAAAGCTTGATTATGGTCTCATATGGCCACAACACTTTCACCCAGTTCTCCTCCGACTCAGATGTTCATTGGCGAACTTCAGACAGTCCTGTACATGTGCTTTGAGCAGGGAAGCCTTGCAGGATTTCAGTTCTTCACGACGTGTTCCCAATTGTTTTCTTGGCAACTATGGTCCCAGCTGCCTTGAGATCATTGACCAGATTCTCCTGTGTAGTTCTAGGCCGATTTCTCACCATTCTCATGATCATTAAAATTCCATGAGGCAAAAACATGCATGAAGCCTCAAACCGAGGGAGATTGGTCACAAACGGAAGAATCACTAAATAGCTGCCAATCACACCAGCTGTTGTCACCCTCTCACCAAGCTGCTTGGCGATTGTCTTGTAGACCATTCCAACCCTGTGTAGGGAATCAAATACCAATTTCACTCATTAAAATGCAAATCAATTTATAACTTTTTGGAAATGCGTTTCTGGATATTTTTGTGATTCTGTCTCACTGTTAATAAACCTATCATAAAATTTTTAGAGGGGAGAGATACCGCTCTAAAAACTGCTGATCCCTTGGCTTTGCTTCCTTCCCACTAAACCAAAAAGGTGCTGGCTATGCACAGGTGCATTGGATAGAAGATCCTGGACTGCCACACTCCTTAAAACGATGTCTTTATTGTACAAATAAAATCCAAAAAACAACCAAAGCGATGCAGTCAAAATGAAGTGAACAGGAAAAAGGTGGCCGACATGTGTCACATCATGTGATGCTTACCCGTAGCTAAAAATTTTAGACTGACAATTCAGTGGGCAAATGTACAAAATCAGCAGGGGGAATCAAATACTTTTACCCCCCTCTGTAAATAAAATTTTGGGTACTACATGATTTAACCAAACCTAAAAATTCATAATTTTTAATCTTGTAAAATCCAAGTTCTCATAACAAACTGTTTCACTTCAGAAGATTGTCATCGAATCAGGAATAGCCCCTTGAAAATGTAACTATACGAAACGTATGTCGGCGGCGGAACCTGGTCACGTGTACTATGTTCTACGTCACTTCCCGATCGTCTGGATAGTGTCAGCAGCTGGTGGAACGCACGCCGCCACTGAGGTGGGAGAGCCAGTGTTTTTTTATCAAAGCTTGCAGCCCCAGTGCCGGAAGAAGGACACTTTATGTGAGTAGCCAATTGGCTGGTGTTTTTATTCCATTTTAATAAAATAGCGTTGCACTATGGAAGCTCTCTGTATTCCATGTTCTAAAATCTCAACATTCCGAGGGTGAGGTATCGTACATGCTCCAGTCGATTTATATATCTGCAGGCATTATCATGCTCAAGCGCATCTGACCTTCATTAAAGGGGTCAACCAGGTCTGGTAAGCACAATTTACTACTTGTGCACATTGGGTGTCGTACCCATTATCCAGGTGGTGGAATATCAATTAAGTTTGCACGACCAGAGATGGCTTTTGTATCACAGCAAGAAATATATCTAGAGGATATTCGAGCATTGATGTATCTTTGTTTGCACCAATGGGACTTATTTACTATTGATTTATTGATTGATCACGTACAACAGGACACATTTTTATTAATTTACTTCTTGTTGCATATTATAGGATAAGTTGTGCAATTACATATTACTCCAAAGCACCCCCAGTACACTTTAGCATTGAAATCAGGAATGCCAAGATCACATCGGCATTAAAAGCAGGTGGGAGGGGAGTTCAACGCCACTCAAACTCCTAAGTAAATGATACAATGGACAGCCCCCCCTCCCCTAATCCATACCAGAGCAAGCGACCCCCCCCCCTTCTGAATACCAGGTCACATGCCTACAACATGGGGGCGGTGCTTAGGGGCAAGAGGGGACAAGGGCCTCTCCCACAGAACCCCCCACCCCAAAGCACCTTGTCCCATGTTGATAGGGACAAGGGCCTCTTCCCTACAACCCTGACCGGTTGATGTGGGGGGGCTTATCAGACATGGCACCTCCCCCTTGTGAAGTCACTGACTGATGCATGCCAGGTTGGTGATGTCACAAGGGGCAGTGCCACCTCCCCTTAAATATTTAAGAAATGTCGGACGGTGGGAATGGAGCCAGGGAAGAGGGACTAGCCGCTCCAGGTGGGAACCCAGACGAATATCCTCCGCTGCAGACAACTCAAGTGCAGGGAATGCACTTAGCAAAGCAGGAACAAAGATTGTCTCTGGACAGCCGCACTCTGAACAAATTGTTGCCTTTATTAAAAGAAGGACAGCACTACAAGTCACAGCAAAATTAAATAAAACCTGACTGATGCGTTTCACACTGAAACTAGTGCTTTGTCATAGAATGGAGCCCTTAGTCGCCAGGTGTTACAATTGATGGCTTCACACCAGGGAACATTGTTTTTCATTTTTGACATTTTCCCTCAGTTAATAAAAAAAAATAACACTTTTTGGGCAAATGCAACCGGGCGGGGTAAAAGGGCCTTAAAAAACAAAAAAACAAAAAACCTCACTACCCCTGAGTCACCGATTCTCAAATTCCTTTTTAATGATAAAATCATGCCACTGATCTATAGGTTAACGTTTTATTGCAGTTATAAGGATATTGAAATTCACAATGACATCATACTGCGCCAATGACATAATTGCTTATCTACACCAGAAACTAAAGATTAGTTTAGGTACTTTCCAGAAAGCTTATGACCCAACACTGTATATTCCCACGTTTTGGACAATGTCCAATAAATGTGTGGCAAGTGTGGGTAACAGACGTTACTGGGCAAGAAACAAACAGGGTGGCCTCTTGTTGTGCACACTCCACATTGTGGCACTTAACTCCTAAACTGCCCTACTCCAGGGCTGGCACCTTTTCATTACTTTCAGGTCCAAAATAATCCACCTTCGGCTATAAAATAGATACTAATGATGCAACTCCAATGCACATTAAGTTACATTATCCTGGCACCCAACTTCATTCTCACCATCCTACAGGAGAGGAGTGTACACTGCAATGTGCACTATGGGGGGGAAAATTAAATCTTAGCAAGTTGTTTTTAGATTAAATCCACTTCAAAGTGGTGCTAAAGCTAAAACTGGTACCACATTAAAAAAATCTAATCTAGTAATTGCAGCGTGCCAACCCCTAAATATGGTGGCCACATTTGTTTTCTTCAGTATCTTTCTCCCTTTACTTTCAACTGGTAGTCTGGCCAGTAACTCACTTTTTAGGCCTCATTTACATTTGTGTGTTAATCAATGGCTGAGCTGCATTTTACTGTTACCCAACCACTTCCCCTTAAAGGGGGAGTTCCAGGATTTTTTTATGTTTATTAAAAGTCAGCAGCTACAAAAAGTGTAGCTGCTGGCTTTTAATAAACAGACGCTCACCTGCTCCATGGTCCAGCGCCGCGCCGCCCGGAGCCCCGCTCCTCTCCCCCCTCTCCGGCTGGCGTTTTCATTCCAAGTGTGGGCACCTGGCCGTGACAGCTTTCGGCTTCACGGCCGGGCACTCACTGCGCATGCGCGAGCATCGCTGAGAGTGATCAGACGATCTCCTGGGACCTGTCACGTGTCTCAGGCGATTGCCTACAGGGAGGGGCTGCCGTAGGCGATACGATGCATCGCCTAAGCGGTCCCTGGGCGAAACGAGGAAGTGGGACAGAAAGTCCCACTCCTACTGAAGCCCCCACTCACCCCCCCCAAAAAAATGACATGCCAAATGTGACATGTGGGTGGAACTCCGCTTTAAAGTGGAGCCCCACCCAAAAGGCAAATACTGCTTTAAGGCCTCTCCCCCCCATACGGCACTTTTGTTGTGGGAGAGAGAGTACCCAAATTCGGTTTTGACAGTTCTCTCCCCCTCCCTGCAGTCCTCTGGGACACATGAGAGGTCCCAGAAGATAGCAGGAGCATTCACAATGTGCAGCCAGGACCCAGCTGTGAAGTCACAAGCTGTCACTGTTGGGTGCCCACAGTTGAGATGTCAGGAACAGCTCGGGTGAGCACATCGCTGGATCTTGGGACAGGTGAGTGCGTTTATTAAAAAAGTCAGCAGCTACAATTTTTGTAGCTGCCGACTTAATAAAACACAATAATGACCAACGCTCCTCTTTATGGGGGAGTTCCGGGTCCTACTACTGGCGTTTCATGTAGTACAAGATGCCAATGGCGAGTTGCCTGACCAAACTCCATTTATAAACCAAGATATACATTTTTAGTGGCCTGACCCCTTTTAAAGAATGTTGGCTGAGTACATAAGATTCATTAAAAGCCTTTACAAAGATAGCAACACAAGGAGGACCTTGACCCCCCCTTACTGACATACTAGGAATGCAGCTCGAGTCCCATTCAGCCTTGGATTCTTAAGCATGGCTACGAGTCTACGACACCTACACTCCGCTAGCTCACATCTGGGTGGCCATAAAGGCAGATTTCAGCGAGAACATCATTTTACGATGCACACCGGTCTTCCCGTTAGCAATTCCAATAAAAGACAATGTAATCAGCCTGCTAGAATAAAATGCTGTGCCAAAGCTATGCGACAATGTAAAAAACACGATAAGGTGGTACATAAACTTTTTTTTACTATTGATGGAATTGTATGAAGCACTAATGGCAACAACTGTATAATTTATGAAATGTGGCCTAACAGAAAAGCGCAGAGTCAGCGGTAGACATCTTCCTGCCGGAACGTTAAATAGGAACCTTTTCCCGGCAACAGACCCAAGACAACTTTGCCATTAACCAGTTGACCTCTGGAAGATTTACCCTCCTTCATGACCAGGCCATTTATTGCAATACAGCACTGCGTTACTTTGACAATTGTGCAGTTGTGCGACACTATACCCAAATAAAAAAACACCCCCGCCCCACAAATAGAGCTTTGTTGAGATTTGATCACCACTGCGTTTTTATTTTGTGTGCCAAAAAAAAAAAAAAAACGACAATTTTATTTTAAATAATATTTTTACTTTCTGCTATAAAGCAAATAATGAAAAAAAAAATTAGGGATCGACCAATTTTTTTTTCAGTGCAGATACGATATTGGGCCGTTGGAGAAATCGACCGATTTTTATCCAAATTAGGCTGATATTTAACATGGCCCCTAGCGGTGCCACTGATCCGGAGCTAGGCCGAAGCCGCTGCCTTTCCTGATGCTGTGACCACGGCGGCCATCCGCGGATGGCCGCCGCGGTCACAGCATCAGGAAAGGCTGCGGCTTCGGCCTAGCTCCGGAGCAGCGGCCATCTTGGTACACCCAGCGCGGTGGCCCTCCTCTCTGTTTACACCCACAGAGGAGGGGCCCACACTCATGGGACACACCGCTCTCTGGTGTCTGTACTGGAGGGAGAGGGGGTCTGTACTGAGGGGGGGGGGGGGTGACACTTTTTGCACCAGTGCCACCTGCCAGTGCCAATTGCCATCCAGTGCCATCTGCCAATAACAGTGCCACCACCCAGTGCCAATTAGTGCCACCTTCCATTCAGTGCCACCTAAAGCCATCAGTGCCAACCAGTGCCATCTGCCAGTGCCAACTATTGCCATTCAGTGCCACCTGCCAGTGCCAATTAGTGCCACCTGCCAATCAATGCCATCTGCTAGTACCATCTTTCAGTGCCATCCAGTGCAACCTGCCAATCAGTGCCTTCTGCTAGTGCCATAAAAAAAAAAAAAAAAAAAAAAAATCGGCCTAAAATATCGACCACAAAAATCGGCATCATATATCTGCCATTGGCCGCCCTGATTTCTAAATATCGGCATCGGCCAGAGAAAAACCCATATCGGTCGACCTCTAATTTACTTGCCCATGGACTCTGCAATGTCGGCACCCATAAAACCAAATTCGTTCATCTGCTTCGGGTGCAGGCGCCGGCATTGCAACTAAAGAAAGCCAGCAGTTAGGCCTTCGTGCTTTACAGCTGGTTTCCTACTGTGCATGCGCGAGTCATGCTTGCCGAGTGGTCCTGTCGTCATCTTCTGGGACACAGGTCCCAGAAGGCAGTGAGGAGGAAGTCCCAAACCACTTGGGTAAAAAAAAATGTACCTCGCCATGCATTTTTCAATACATTTTAGGGCTTGGCTTTCTTGCCCTAAAGGGGCGCTGCGGGTTTGAAGCGCGTTTCCTGCATTTGCAGCGAGGAAAAATGCAGCATGCTCCATTTTTAACTGAACTATGCCCATAGGATTATCTTGATTTTGGCCACTTTCACACCGAGTCTGGGGGCACCGGCGGTAAAGCGTGCCATTTTTAGCATCATTTTTAAGACACAAGCATGGCGCTTTTAACCCCTGCCAGCAACCGAAAAAGGGTTAAAAATCACCTGCAAAGCGCTGCTGCAGCAGTTTGCCAGCGCTGCCCATTGATTTCAATGGGCAGGGGCACTGTAGGAAAGGAGAAGCTCTTTAAAGCACCATTTTTAGCGTTATAGCGCCTGTAAAGCGCCTCAGTGTAAAAGCAGCCTTTGGGCCGTCTATGCAATTCAAAATGCATCCAACTGCATTTGGTGTGAAAGGGTCCTTAAGTTCACGATATTAAATTAAAAAGTAAAATACAACACATACTTTTTTTTTAAACTGTCAATTTCAGTTTTCAGCCAAGTGCAGCCTGAATTTTCGGTACAATTTTTTTTATCCATCTACCAAAAAACTGACAAGTCCATGCTTCCAGGACTGATGGCGATCCTGTGAGCAGTCATTCCCAACAATGCCAAGGTTGGAGAGTGTGAATGTCACCTCTGGACCCTCAGCCTGTGCCTCTAAGGGGGGGGGGGGGGGGACACAGGCTGTCTCCTTTCCCAGGAAGAAGTTTAATCTTGCACCATGCTTTGTTCACAATGCCGTCTCCCGTTAATAAATACAACCCCCCCAGCACCTCTCCCTAGGACATGCATGGAGCACCCAGGAACTGCAGCAGCACAGACAAAAAATAAAGAAAAAATTCAATAAAAAAAACACAAACAACTCTGCAACTGCCTTCATTCAGAGCCAAAGATCCCAGCCCTCCCCCACATGAGTGATGGCTGCTCCCCCTCCCTCCTCCAGTGACATGTGAAATCCTCAGGCAGCCTTTAACTTCAGGCTGAAGTAACCCTCTCCTGGCCAGATGACCCGCCGTCTAGACAAATGGCTGAGCAAGCAATACCCTCCCCCTCCCGCCTTTCAGGTCTCAGCAAGAAAAGTGCTGAACGCAAAGAAACCGCGCACACTTGAGCGTAGACCAACGACCGATACTGCGCTTCCCATTCACTGCAATTATGTGATAAAGGCGCTGCGGGCTCTGCGATACGTGAGCATATTTATTAGAAGCGACATGCCTCACACTAGTGCTGCCGCATAATCATGCATTTCTCAGTGCTAGTCTTTAGCGCTTTATATACACAGAAGGAAAAAAACATCCCTGAAAAAAAAAAAAAAAAAACACCAAAGCAAAATACATGTACTCCCATTGAGGCGTATAGTGTCAAACACTATGCTGCACAAAAAAAAAAAAAAATTATATTTATATACAATTTTTTATTTTTTGTGCAGCATAGTGTTTGACACTATACGCCTCAATGGGAGTACATGCATTTGGCTTTGGTGTGTGTGTTTCTTTTGAGATAGATATAATATATATATATATATATATATATATATATATATATATATATATATATATATATATATATATATATATATATATATATATATATATATATATATATATATATATATATATATATATATATATATATATTCTATATCTCCATCTCCATAAAAACAGTCCATTGTCATTGATTCAGCATGACAGACACAGGAGAAATGATGCCAATGTGAATGGGGTCTTAGACCATATTGATGAACGGAGCTCCCGGCCTTTCTGCGATTTCCTATTCATGTGCCATTTTCTTGGGATTCCTGACTTTTTGAAAAAAAAAAAAATTCAACTCCCCAATAACAAATCTTGGCAACAAATCTTTACCCCAGTAAATGACATTTCTAGAAACCTCACTGTGGAACTAAATTAAAGTAGATCTATAAGATAGGCAGCAGATTCACTATTTTACTGCCCAACTGCAATTTACCATGGTGACCACTCCGGTCTATCCACATTGTTGTGGCCTGACACTCTTGACTTTGCAGTTCGGTAATTTTAACATGGCATTTAGAGCTTGGCAAGCAGTACAGCGGTGCCGTTCGGCACACTTGCCCCCTAAAGTTGATGGCCCTGTGCCGCAACTACATGCCATTCGCATGTTGCACGGGTTCAATGTGCGATCCTCTTGAAATCTTAAAAGAAAAAAAATATATATAAGGCAGTGTTGCTTTCTGAACACCTGTAGGGCTCGTTCAGGCCCTATTCACACCTGAACATAGCGTTTTCAGGCAGAAAGTCGTGATTTTTGCAGCGTTTACCGTGTTTTTTTACCGTGATATTGTACAGGTCAAAAGGTCACCAATGTGAAAAACAGAAAAATGCCCAAATCTGCCTAAAAAAAAGTCCCAGAACTTGTTTGGGCTTCAGGCTTCGTGGAGCTGCTGGCTTCAGGCTTCGTGGAGCTGCTGGCTTCAGGCTTCGTGGAGCTGCTGGCTTCAGGCTTCGTGGAGCTGCTGGCTTCAGGCTTCGTGGAGCTGCTGGCTTCAGGCTTCGTGGAGCTGCTGGCTTCAGGCTTCGTGGAGCTGCTGGCTTCAGGCTTCGTGGAGCTGCTGGCTTCAGGCTTCGTGGAGCTGCTGGCTTCAGGCTTCGTGGAGTGGGGATGTGAGAGAATAATGGATTTTTTCCCCCTCCAGCATTTTGTAGCTTCAGGCTACAAAACGCTCAGGTGTGAATGGGCCCTCAGACATGCGACCGAAGAAGGTGGTGGTGCAATCAAGGGCATGCAGCCGTTGTGTTGTACACATACCGTGGCTGCGATGCTTTGCTTAACAACCACTGCAAAATTGGCATGTTTCCTTCTGTGGGTGGCATCACCCAATACAACCCAATCAACTGAATGAGGAGATGCAGTGGGTCAGCATTTTCAGGGGTTAAACAGGAGATGACATATTGCAGATCGCCTTTCAGAGGGGAAGCAAGGCCTTCTGCACATGAACAAGTGCATACTAAACCACCTCTGAAAGGCAGTCTCTGGGTGACTTTCAGAGGAGCGGTGAAGCCTCCTGTGCAAGAGAAGCCCGAGGCCAGCTTGACATGTGTGTGTTGCAGTAATGTTCCTGGCATGCATGTCAGGGTCATTTATTGAATGGCACCTCAGCGGACCAAGCGCTCCTTCATACCCGAGTGTTGTCCCACGATTCCCAAAGTGACAATACTTGTGAAGAATCCCAATGTTCTCAATGGCTTGTTCACATCCCAGCATTGTGTCCTGTATTGTGTGAAGGTCAAAAAAAGTACATGAGCTTCCTTGAGGCAGAATCAGCTTTTTGGCCCCATGGACTTTAATGGCAATGCTAGAAAAACAAGTTTTCACACCTTTTTCAGGCCATTAAAGTTCCTGACTTTTTTTGGGGGCGTGTCACACAAGTGAAAACGCTCAGGTGTTAAAGACCCATTGAGAACAATGGGATTGTTGATCTTGGATGTGGGCCTTTGAGGACTGAATGACCAAGCGTTCAGGTGTGAATGGGAGCTAGAAGTTTAATAGGACAAAAAAATTAGCGATTCTGCACTACAAGTCAACTTAAAAAAAAAAAGCCTGGTGGGTGCAGAGGCCATGTCAATTATTTTCAACCAGCATCATCATGCATTGCCACAATGTGCGGTTTTAAGCATGTTGGAATGCATTGGCAGCCCATTCATTTTAAAAGGGTTGCCTTAACGCAACACACAAACACACAACATAACACATGAAACATAAACGAGTCCTAAACGATGAAACTTGTTAGAAAAGACAGCTTTACACCTTTTGTCTTTATTCTGCCGATCTCCTTCAGCTGCTGTCAGCCACTTCTCATCTATGTGCACTCACTTCAGTATCAGCCACACATTGCTCTGGCCCCCCGATGGTGGTAATGGTGACCCATGGCTGCCCAATGTGTGTTGGCCTCTTGCAGACCGAGTCAGGGTGACAACACAGAGCACAATTGGGGGACAGGTCAGGGGTGTATTTAGGTTTTGTGCTGCCCTAGGCCTGACTAAACTTATGCACCCCCTAATTTAAATATGACCCACCCCTTCCTGTCAAGGCCACACCCCTTGTGGTTTAAGACCCACCCTGAAATCTCTGCAATGGGACAGGGATGGTAAAAAATTAGAAGCCCCCCCCACAGTTGCAGAATGCCAACCGCCCACATACTGGAAGCAGTGTGGCCGATTTATGGGGGCGCTAAACTAATTTGCCCAACAGTGTAGCGCAAGCCGGCGGGGCAAGTGCAGGGGGGCAGGGGGGCAGCATCACTGAACAGACAGTTTCTTCAATGTGCGCGGGGAATGTTGCACTTGGGGGATCATAAATCGGTGGGACCCTCCGATAGGATGAGGGGCTCTCAAGCACAAGGGGGACCCTGTGATGGGATGATGAGGGGGGGCTCTCAAGCACAAGGGGGACCCTGTGATGGGATGATGAGGGGAGCTCTCATGTATAAGGGGGACCCTCTGATGGGATGATGAGGGGGGGCTCTCATGTATAAGGGGGACCCTCTGATGGGATGATGAGGGGGGCTCATGTATAAGGGGGACCCTCTGATGGGATGATGAGGGGGGCTCATGTATAAGGGGGACCCTCGGATGGGAGGATTAGGGGGGCTCATGTATAAGGGGGACCCTCTGATGGGAGGATGAGGGGGGCTCATGTATAAGGGGGACCCTCTGATGGGATGATGAGGGGGGCTCTCATGTATAAGAGGGAGCCCTCTGATGGGATGATGAGGGGGGCTCTCATGTATAAGGGGGACCCTCTGATGGGATGATGAGGGGGGCTCTCATGTATAAGGGGGACCCTCTGATGGGATGATGAGGGGGGCTCTCATGTATAAGGGGGACCCTCTGATGGGATGATGAGGGGGGCTCTCATGTATAAGGGGGACCCTCTGATGGGATGATGAGGGGGGCTCTCATGTATAAGGGGGACCCTCTGATGGGATGATGAGGGGGGCTCTCATGTATAAGGGGGACCCTCTGATGGGATGATGAGGGGGGCTCTCATGTATAAGGGGGACCCTCTGATGGGATGATGAGGGGGGCTCTCATGTACAAGAAGGACCCTCTGATGGGATAATGAGTGGGGCTCATGTATAAGGGGGACCCTCTGATGGGATGATGTTGGGGGCTCTCATGTACAAGGGGGACCCTCTAATTGGATGATGAGGGGAGCTCTCATGTATAAGGGGGACCCTCTGATGGGATAATGAGGGGGGCTCATGTATAAGGGGGACCCTCTGATGGGATAATGAGGGGGGCTCATGTATAAGGGGAACCCTCTGATGGGATAATGAGGGGGGCTCATGTATAAGGGGGACCCTCTGATGGGATGATGAGGGGGGCTCATGTATAAGGGGGACCCTCTGATGGGATGATGAGGGGGGCTCTCATGTTTAAGGGGGACCCTCTGATGGGATGATGAGGGGGGCTCTCATGTTTAAGGGGGACCCTTTGATGGGATGATGAGGGGGGCTCTCATGTACAAGGGGGACCCTCTAATTGGATGATGAGGGGAGCTCTCATGTATAAGGGGGACCCTCTGATGGGATAATGAGGGGGGCTCATGTATAAGGGGGACCCTCTGATGGGATAATGAGGGGGGCTCATGTATAAGGGGAACCCTCTGATGGGATAATGAGGGGGGCTCATGTATAAGGGGGACCCTCTGATGGGATGATGAGGGGGGCTCATGTATAAGGGGGACCCTCTGATGGGATGATGAGGGGGGCTCTCATGTTTAAGGGGGACCCTCTGATGGGATGATGAGGGGGGCTCTCATGTTTAAGTGGGACCCTTTGATGGGATGATGAGGGGGGCTCTCATGTACAAGGGGGACCCTATGACGGGATGATGTTGAGGGCTCTCATGTACAAGGGGGACCCTCTAATCGGATGATGAGGGGAGCTCTCATGTATAAGGGGGATCCTCTGATGGGATGATGAGGGGAGCTCTCATGTATAAGGGGGACCCTCTGATGGGATGATGAGGGGGGCTCTCATGTATAAGGGGGACCCTCTGATGGGATGATGAGGGGAGCTCTCATGTACAAGGGGGACCCTCTGATGGGATGATGAGGGGGGCTCTCATGTATAAGGGGGACCCTCTAATTGGATGATGAGGGGAGCTCTCATGTATAAGGGGGATCCTCTGATGGGATGATGAGGGGGGCTCATGTGTATAAGGGGGACCATGGAATGATGAGGGGAGCTCTCATGTATAAGGGGGGCCCTCTGATAGGATGATGAGGGGGGCTCTCATGTATAAGGGGGACCCTCTAATGGGATGATGAGGGGGGCTCTCATGTATAAGGGGGACCCTCTGAAACAAAAGGGGGAGGGGAAGATCTGTTAGGTTTCACCAAAGATCTTTACTAGAAAGTAAACATTGTCCAAAGCTCTGGCATCCCATTGATAAGTAACATTCACGTTTTTACTATCACAGACTGGGGTTCCTGCAGATTTTCTACACTTTCAGTAGGTGGTGAGACTGAAGAAATGTTGATAAATACCGGTGTGGACTATGGATCCCAGGACAAGGAGCTCTTCACTGCCATGTACTGTACTATCTGTATATAGATTGTGGACGGCGGGTGATCTCATCGCAGCATTGCTGGATCATCATCATACACAATGACAGAGGACTGGAGAAGACAAAGAAGACCTCACAAATGTACAGAGTGTGTGTGTCACCTCCAGGAACACTGCGTACACCAGAGGACAGGACACTGTCACTACACACATACACACACTGTCACTACACACATGATCACACACACTTACTAAAACTGGTGCATGCAAAATCTGGTGCAGCTCTGCAGAGAAACTCAGCTGCCAGGATTTATTATCAAGGCTTAATTGAACAAGCTGAAGTTAGAAGCTGATTGGCTAATCAGCTGCAGCAGATTTTGCACTCTCCAGTTTTAGTAAATCATTCCCAATAATGTGATCAGTACACAATACACACACACACACACACACACACACACAATATGACAGTACATGGGGGGGTATCAGAACTGAAGCAGAGAGTCTGGTGCAGCTTTGACTGACAACCAATCAGCTTCTAGCTTCATCTTGTTCAGTTAAGCTTAGAACATGAAAGACAGAAGCTTATTGGTCACCATGGAGTTGTGATAAATCCCCCATTGTGTAGCCACATACGATCAGGACACAGGGAGATGATCGCACAGTAGATGTACTCCCTCCTATACAATACACATGATACAGAAATGTCACAGTGAGATGATCGCACACAACTCACCAGAGCAGCAAGTTTGAAGCAATCCAACGTGCTGATCCCGGCTGCTGTGGGTGGAGTTGCCCCAGTACAGCTCAGAGGTAGGTGAGATAATCCAGTGATGACGGAGGGTGTCCTCCGGCAGTGTTATGAGAGGACCCCGGTGCGGTGTCCGGTTGGGGGGTGGCGGGGGGTCCCCGGTAAAGTTGTTCGCACAGCGCCGCAGCAGGAATGCGAGGAATGATGGAATTCTCTTCCTGGCAGGTGGGCAGCTCGCTGAGCGCTCATTGGCGGGCCGCCGGGTGAGCTCAGAATATATTAACATAATGAGGCGTGACGTCACGCGCCGAGCGGCAGCAGGTAGACTGAGGGGAGAGGCGCGCACACTGTGCTGTGAGGGAATTGTCCATTGAAGTGTTCTGTAATACGGTGCCAACTCCACACACTCCCAGTCCTCCCTCACTGGCCTCAATAAAAACCTACCATTTATCTCCCTCCATCCTCTGAAACACATTTGTTGTTTTGAAATTGTAGTACAAAAGAAAATTAGTTATGAATAAAGCACCTGTCCTGTGTGAATTTAGCCAATTTTTTTTTCTTTTATTGCATATTAAAGTGTATTTATAGCCATAACTTTTTTTTTTCCAGTTTTGGATAGATGAGTGGTTAAAATCCTGACAGGTTTTTTGCTTCCTGTCACTTCCTGTCCCGAGACCTAACAGGAAGTTAGTGGAAATCTCCTCAAAGGAGGGAAATTCCCTCCAAAGCCAGCTACATTTTATACAACTTTCTTTTTCAATTTCCTTTAGATTTACCTTCAACTAAGCAGCGCAAGAGCCTGCCGGATTGCATACAAAGCGTTTAGTTATAACCTCATATTATATGGGTTTGGTAAATCTAAAGGAAAGTTCTAGAAAATTGTATCAGGGCCCTTTCACACTGAATGCAGCTGAATGCGTTTTGAACTGCAACTGCATAGACAGCCCAAAATCAAGGTAATCCTATGGGCGTTGCTCACATCATTGCAGCGCTGTTCAGGGCAGCTAAATAAAAGTAGAGCATGCTTCGTTTTTCTGAACGGCGAATGCGCTACAATCGCATTACATATACACTTGAAATGCGTTATAAAATGCGCTGCGCTCCTTAAAAAAATAATAATAATAATTTACTAAATATTATAACCTGTCCCTCCTTCCTATGTCCTGTCCCCCAGTTAACTTCCTGACTCTGTGCATGTGGTGTGTGTGGAGAGCAGAGTACAGACAAAATGGCACACAGGTCACCAAGACATGCAGAGGACTTCATCTGTATATATATATATTTATTTTTATTTTTGGAGGTTGGATTCACACTGCTTCACGCTCCGGGTCACAGCAGGGGTTCCAGTATGTCTCCATTCACAAGTTCAGGTCCGATTTCAGCCCAAATTTTTGGCTGTGAGGAGATGCCGCTGATTGGCTCTCCTCGCCACACGAGTGGTGGCTGGTGCTCAAATTTTTTTGGGGGGGCGCAAACAAGCTGAAAAAAAAAAGACATCAGTTGTCACCACTGTGCCATCAAACGCAGCCCCTGTGTCCATCAAACGCAGCCACTATGTGAATCAAACACAGCCCCTGTGCCCATCAAACGCAGCCACTGTGCCCATCAAACGCAGCCACTGTGCACATCAATTGCAGCCACTGTGACATGAAATTCAGCCACTGTACCCATAAATTGCCGCCACTGTGCCATCAAATGCAGCTACTGTACGCATCAATTGCTGACACTGTGCCTATCACTCGCCGCCACTGTGCCATCATACACAGCTACTGTTCCCTTCAATTGCTGACACTGACTATAAATTGCTGCTACTGTGTCCATCAATTGCTGCCAGTGTGCTCATCAATTGCCGCTACTGTGCCCATCCACTGCCACTACCGAGCCTATCAACTGCTGCTACTGTGTACATCCACTGCTTCTACTGTGCCCATCAACTGCTGCCAGTGTGTCCATCAACTGCCGCTACTGTGCCCATTTACTGCCGCTACTGTGCCCATCCACTGCCGCTACTGTGCCCATTTACTGCCGCTACTGTGCCCATCAATTACTGCCAGTGTGCATGCCCCGCCCGCCTGGGAATTACCTTGTCTCAGTGGGGCATCAGTTCACAGCAGCCGTTTCCTCCATGCGCCACAATCTCTTCTCCCGCCCTCTCTTCCTGTCATCTGCTATGATTGGACACCTGATAGGGGGCGTCCAATCATAGCGCATGTCGTTTCAGCCAATCAGGTGACAGGTAACACAGACCCAAGCACCTGATTGGCTGAGAGGCAGTTCAGTGTTAGGAAAGCGATTCATTCGCTTTCCTAAAACACAGCTGAGTGAAAAGCAAACGCCCAGAATGGCGCCCGCTGTTCACTGTTTTGGACGCCTATTAGAGCCTATGGCTTTGGCCTATTAGAGCCTATGGCGAACAATCAGAAAAATCAGAAAGGAAAGACTTTGCATGATCACAAATAATAAACAACAAAAAAAGAAGCCTGTGTCGTACGAAAATTTTCGTACAATATTTCATTCCTCGGTTCAACTTGCTGTGAAACAACGAGGGAAATCAGACATTTACAGTATGTACAAAAAAGCAACAAAGTACTCCCTTCACTCAAACAGCTTCAGCCCCTCTCACATTCTTGTACTGTGCCTTAAACCAAGACTAGCAATCCACGGAG
Source organism: Rana temporaria (assembly GCF_905171775.1). Classification (NCBI taxonomy): domain Eukaryota; kingdom Metazoa; phylum Chordata; class Amphibia; order Anura; family Ranidae; genus Rana; species Rana temporaria. The sequence goes on along the minus strand of NC_053495.1, from coordinate 49,008,123 downwards.
CAAACTTTTTACTGAAAGTGCTCCCCTCTGACAGCCACCTTCCGGACTTCCAGGCTCTAGCAGAGGCCCATTTCCAATTGGGACCTAGCTTCAGATCTGTTCCCTTCTCAGGCAGCGGGCCTGTGAGTCAAAGAGAGACACTTGCTCAGCTTCTTCCTCTCTGGACAAGGCTTTAAAGGCCAATTCTTCCCCAACCCACATCACTGCCAGTAAACCTCCAAGTGATTGCTCGGATTAAAATGTTTCTTCATAACCATTAACATTGTATCATCTCACTATTACTGGAGAACACTTTGTAGAAGCCGGCAGAGTTGCAATGTCCTAGAAAGTCAGCTGCGTCCAGTCTCGGACATCTGTCCCTAGCCGCAGGTAACCGCTTGAAGTGTGGCTACATGTGAACAGCAGCGGCCGCTATTCACATGCACCTGTCATTTCAGCCTAGGGTGACCACGTGTCCCAGATTGTCCGGGACAGTCCCACATTTTGCAGGTCTGTCCTGGGTCCCGGGCACCTTCATTCCAGGACAAGACAGTGTCCCAGAATGAAACTGACACAGCCACCAGCTCATCTGGTGGCTGTGTCAGTTTCATTCTGGGACACTGTCTTGTCCTGGAATGAAGGTGCCCGGGACCCAGGACAGACCTGCAAAATGTGGGACTGTCCCGGACGATGGAAACTGTCTGTTTCCCAGCCCCACCAAATGCCCTGCAATGCACTGCGCACTGTGCCCAACCAGGGCGCAGTAAAAGCTGGTTGTTACGGAGCGGGGCTTATTAACTGATGAGTCAATAGCTGTCAATGTGCTTCCCCGCTGACAGCTGAATAAAAAAAAAAGCTGCCAATAAAAAAAAAAAGTAAAAAAAAAAAAACGGCGTGGGGTCCTTCTCCCCTAGTCCATTATAGACCCTTTGGGGACTTCCAGATTCTGATAACCACTCCGCCTGCATGCCACCACAACCACCAGTCAGGGTAAGATGGGGATAAGGTGCTTTGAGGTGGTGGGGGTAGAGACCGAGGGGTCTGGTATGGACGGGGGGGAGGGGCCACAACATTTTTTTTGCTTTTGAGTCAATTTAAATGTAATTTACCCCTTTTTTTTAGAAATGTATTTTTTGCTTCAGCATGTTCTATACATGGTACACATGCGCCACTTTACAGGCAGACTATGGGGACCCCTCCAGGCACTATATTTAGAGGAATTGTTCATTTTTATTGTTTAAGCATAATTATAATCACTGCTCCTGAAAAAAAACGATAATTAAAATTGCATTGATACATGTCCCCCAAGGCCGTACCCGGACCCCCATACTCCTATTATGGCCAATTACTTGCATATAAGCATTTAAAATTGGCAATTTTTAAGTGAAGGAGGTGGGTGTCCCTGAATGGCAGTTTAGAAATGTGGTCACCCTATTTCAGCCACAATAACCACTGATTCATGCCTCTGTAATGTGGTGTATATGGAAAGACAGCATGTGAAGGGGGCCGAAACCTTAAAGGATCACTAAAGGAAAAACATTTTTTTGATGAAATGACTGATTACAGGGTATAGAGACAAAAAAGTTAACTGATTCCTTTTAAAAATGATTAAAAATAGATTAAATTCAATCATATAATGTGCCTGTAGTTTCACTTTCGTTTTTAAACTGGTTTCATGTTTATGTGAAGTAAAGAGACCCACAGAACAAAAACAAACAAATCCAGGGCAGTGTTTTGTTTTTAAAATTAATCTGATTGGTTCTGTTAAGTTTTAGACACAGAGTAATGACAGCTTAGACCATCGTGAAAAGCTCCCAGTACGATGGTTATAAGGAAACAGACAACCAGGAAGTGTGGAGATCAGAGCAGTTTTACAGCAACATCAAAGCAAAAACGAGCAATGAGGACATGAAACCAGGACTGCAGTAAGGTAAAGGAAGCTATTTAGCTAAAAAAAAAAAAACCTTTAGTGACCCTTTAATGTTAGACGCAGGCCCAGTGAGCAGTGTTGGGCCAGATTCACTTTTATGGATGCTGTTTTTGTGCAGTTTTTGGGCGTATTATACGTGCAGTTTTGCATAATATGAAATATAGTTTTCACACCTTTTGTTGCATGTTCTTTGTTTTCCTTTTTCTTACAAAAATCGTTGTGACATTTCCATTGTTCAGTTATGTTAAAAATGCATGACTCAGGCTTTTTGGTCTGTTACTATTCATGCTTTGAACTTGACAACGCACGATATCACTGAAAAAATGCAGCAAGCCTTTCTGGTTTGTTTTTTTGATGCACTTCACTGCAGTGATGTGAACTACAGCTACAGGAATAAATAGCAATTGTCTGTGTAGTGAGCTCTCCATGGGGTACAGAGGAGCATTGTTCCATTTGAAACTGTTCAAGTATCCAACACAGCCTGAGGCTGATCACCCCTGGACACAAACAGCTTCTGTTCATATAATGTTTGTGTCCAGGGGGAAATCATCTGTCCCTGACTGCAGGTAATCCCTCCATGGGCGTGTAGCACCCTCTAGTGTGCTTGAAGGATAGTGCATGTTTTTGTGAGAGTAGGTCAATTTCCAGGCTTGGTTGTGTGTTTTGATCTGAGTTGGGAGTGGCTCAGAGTAGAGCTGGGTGACTAACAGGCAGCCTCGTTAAGACCTCCCACTTTTTTCCAGAATGTTTTAGTGTTTTCTGAAAGGGAAGAAGGAGAGGAGAGGTGGTGCTATCTGGGTTATTCTAAGGAGCCCTGACCAATCCCCATTCTGGATTGGCAAGGGACGGGCTTTCTTAAATAGCTAGGGTCATCCAAGCTGGGGAGGAGTTGTTCGGGTGGAAGCTGGAGATGGAGTGCTAGGCTGTCGGGGCCTTGGAGGGAGCTCCCCAGTCTGGGGGGGGGGTGACTGGGCTCTGGTGCAGACGAGTCCCTCCAAGAAAATGTGGAGGTGTCCTGGACAAGAGGCACAGGAGGAGCAAGGAGTGGACAGCGGGAGAAGAGCATTGCCAGGCAAAGTCTCCAGGGAGGAACAACAGGTCGCAGCTAAGAGGGCTGGTGAGGGACACACAGTTGGGAGAGGACTGGGGAGGCACGCCTGAGAGAATTGGGAGATTGCAGTCTGGGATGGGTGCAGAGCCAGTAGGACGGACTGTGGTGTTATGGGAAGTGGAGAGAGAGAGGCAGCTGCAGCCAGGAGAGCTGGCAGGACCTGAAGATGTGGTACTGGGCTCAGTAGCCACGTGGACAGCTAGTACCAAGGAATACTGTATGGGATAACAGGCAGCAAATACTTAAATTAAACACCAGACATGTATTAATAAAATAAATCACTCGAGATTATTTGGAATAAATATATGGCCATCGCCTTTATTATTGGTTTTAATAATAATTATAAACAACTCACCTAAAATTCACCATAGGAATTTTAAACCAACTTAAATATACAACGACGATTTACTCGGCTATTACAGTTCAAGCTGTATTACAAAACCACAACAGTATTTATTAAACTGTCCCCCTTTCCAAAGAAAGGTGACCCACCACATTATAAAGGCCACGACAAGTGAGGGAGGGTTGGGGAGCTCCTACAGCTATACCATCCACCGGCGACTGGCCACAGACCCTGTCCGGACCCCCTTTATATAGGGGTCCATGAGGGTTCTGGAACCTTCTATTAGTTTTCAAGGCTCCTCTCACAGGCAGTCACAAGGCTCCCCAAAACACAAGCCCCCTGACCTGTAAGGTATACCTGAAACCTCCATGCCTCCGTTATCTCATGAGGAAAAGGGGGGGCCTTGAAACTCCTATCCCCTTTTCCCCATATTTTTGCTACACTATAGGGGCCCACGGTCCCTGCCTGCAAAGGGCATTCACCTTAGGCCTGGCCTGGTGGATTCAGTGCCAGACCTACAAATCAGTGCTAGCTGGTCCGGGAAGTGCAAGCAAGTGACGTGCTGGAGGTGTTTAGGAGAGATAGTCTGCAAGCAAGTGTTCCCTATCCCTATCCAAGTTAATTCCCCTAAAAAAAAAAATACAAAAACAAGTGCAAGGTTTGTTTCATGTCTCTGAATGCTTGAAATTGTGTGCTTGGCTGGGCACGGTGACAGATGGACCTCAACACTCAGCAGCCTCTACGGGCGATTACATGCAAACACCCATGAGCAGTTGTGGACACTGTCAACCTGTCACCCCCTTTGTACAAGCTGAGCGACCGCAACTATCTGCAGCCACATGTTAATTCAGCCGCAAGAAGACAGCGGACTCCTGTGTGCATGAGGCCTAAGTTTCACCATATACTTTTTAATCTGACTGTTCAATCTTTGTCAGATGTAGTGCAAGGCTCTGCCCGTTTGGATGCAAATTAGGTGGTTGGATTAGGTAGGTTGTTATATTACATAGTTTTGATAAATCTGAATTTGATTGTATTAGGATTGTATGAGCAGATTGTAATGTGTATGGTGACCCGGTTATCAGATCTATATTCTATTAAAAACTAGCAGTAGAGCAGAATAAATAGAGACATGTGTGTTTTAAAAAAAGAAAAAAAAAAAAAGGTTTAAATTCACTAATATATATATATATATATATATATATAAATATATATATATATATGGACCTAACTGTATATAAAAATTGCCATACCTGGAATTCAGCTTTAAATAGAACAAGGATTGCATGTATACTGAGCCAAAGCAAACAATGCACTACATCTACAGTCTGGCCCAGATTCTCGTAGGGCGGCGTAACTTTGAGCAGGCGTAGCGTATCGTAATTACGCTACGCCGCCGCAACTTAGAGAGGCAAGTGCAGTATTCACAAAGCACTTGCGTTCTAAGTTACGGCGGCGTAGCGTAAATGTGCTGGCGTAAGCACGCCTAATTCAAATGATGAAGAGGTGGGCGTGTTTTATGTAAATTAATCATGACCCCGCGTAAATGACGCTTCGAAGGAACGGCGCATGCGCGTGCATGCTTAGTATCACGTCAAATTTTCAAATTAAATTACGCCCGCTCAATGCTTAGTCGACGTGAACGTAACCTACGCCCAGCCCCATTCACGGACGACTTACGCAAACAACGTAAAATACGACGCTGTTCGTACGTTTCCGACGTCCATACCTAACATGACTTACCCCTGCTTTATGAGGGGTAACTTTACGCCGGTCCGACGCCTTACGTAAACAACGTATCTTGATACGCCGGGCGCACGTACGTTCGTGAATCGGCGTATCTAGCTCATTTGTATATTCAATGCATAAATCTACGGAAGCGCCACCTAGCGGCCAGGGTAAATATGCACCCTACGATACGACGGCGTAGGAGACTTACGCTGCTCGTATTTAGGCAACATTGAGGCGTATCTGATTCTATGAATCAGGCGCCGAGATGCGACGGCCCTCATTCAGAGTTACGACAGCGTATCTGGAGATAGGCCGACGTAACTCCTTTATAAATCCGGGCCTATGTGTCTTGAGCCATTAGGAACACACACCAAGCATTCACTTTGATGCTTGTGGGTAAAAGCAATAATTACGTTTTTTTAAGTAATTGTTCAACGCCGCAAGAAAAACACAGACCAAGGTTTGTTGAAGGGTTTGACAAGTTAGGCCATTTAACTACATGCGCCATATTGCTGCAGTTTTTGACCCAGAAAATCTTTTGGCATAGTGTAACCAAGATTATGTAACGTAACTGAACCTTTTGATGGAAAGCTGGACGGAATTATGAAAGCACTCATCTTTAATAACCCGCATTAATAACAGACTCACACAGAGAAAAGGATTTCTAAGATCAAAGGCTCTAGATGGCAGATCCCAACAAGTGTTTTACATGGAATATCTACTAATTCGGTGCTGTGAACAAAGCACCTGGATTAAATTCCTAGTGCCGAGGAACAGGAGTGGGAGCCAGGCATAGTAGATGTAGATGTTTCAAGGTATGCAGGATTTTTCCGAGATGAAACAGTCGGATGCTCTAACTGTCTGGTATTTTACAAGCATCTACAGGGGATGAACTATTTACAGATAGTGACAGTTTTGTTGAAAGGTGAATCATCATGTTATGTTTTTTTTTTACCCAAAATCCTCTGCAGTATACAGAGCAAAAAGTTAAATGGTTCTCCATAGAGAAAAAGTTCACATTTATCCCTAGTGTGAGGAAGAACCTGTAACTTAAATATTAATGTAGCAAAGACCCAGGGCCCCTGAAGTGCCAATGGTGACCTCCAGAGTTTAGGACGGCTGACATCCTTCAGTGTAGAGTGGGTTACAAGGCATGGTTTGTATAATGCCAGATGAACAGGTGGGCGCCAGACACATTTTGAATGCAAAGAGATTCTATGGCCCAGATTCTCAAAGGACTTACGACGGCGCAGCGCCATGTACGCTGTTGTAAGTCCTAATCTGACACGTCAGATCCATTAGATCCGACAGGCGTAAGTCTCTTACGCCGTCGGATCTAAACTGCATTTTTTTTTACCGCTAGGTGGCGCTTCCGTCTAATTCCTCGTCGAGTATGCAAATTAGCTAGATACGCGAATTCCCGAACGTACGCGTGGCCGACGCAGTAAAGTTATGACGTTTACGTTAGGCTTTTCCCGGCGTAACGTTGCCCCTGCTATATGAGGCGCAGCCAATGTTAAAGCGGAGTTTCGGCCACAATTTCACTTTTTAAATATAAATACCCCTGTAATACACAAGCTTAATGTATTCTAGTAAAGTTAGCCTGTAAACTAAGGTCCGTTTTGTTAGGTTGTTACAGCATTTAGACACTTTATAAAATAGAAATTGACTGGGGCCATCTTAAGTGTGGGCATCATGAAGCCAGACTGTATGACTTCCTGGATTTCAGCCTTGCATATCTCGCACATGCTCAGTGCTGCACAAGCAGTGTCAGATCAGGTTTCAGCACCTGTGCTGTCCAAGTCACATGATTCTTTGAGACTGGGGAGTGCACAGACTGCTGGAAAGTTACACCCACTACATTCCCAGGAGTCTGTGCGGTGTAGGTTAGGAAGCATTAAGCACCTAGGTGCAGGAAGTGGGAAGATTAACTATTCTGCCTAGCAACAACACTTTGAAGGCATCTAAAAAAAAAAAAAAAATTCGTAAAGGACTAATGACATTTTTTTAAAACTACTGATGTAATGTTATATTTATGGGTGGAACTCCACTTTAAGTATGGCCGTCGTTCCCGCGTCTAAATTTTTAAAAGTTACGTCGTTTGCGTAAGTCGTCCGTGAATGGGGCTGGACGTCATTTACATTCACGTCGAAACCAATGACGTGCTTGCGACGTCATTTGGAGCAATGCACACTGGGATATTTTACGGACGGCTCATGCGCAGTTTGTTCGGCGCGGGGACGCGCTTGATTTAAATGATACACGCCCCCTACCCGCCAAATTGGAATTCCGCCAGGTGATTTACGCTATGCCGCCGCAACTTACGGAGAAAGGGGTTTGAGAATACAGCACTTGCCCGTGTAAGTTGCGGAGGCGTAACGTAAATCAGATACGTTACGCCCGCACAATTTTGCGCGGCTGTACGTGAATCTGCCCCATTGTCTCTTAACCACTTTACATCCGGCCAATTGACAAAAGACGGCCACAAGGTGGCTCTCAATTGCCGGGAGGACGTCTATGGATGTCCTCCGTTCCTCCAGCCACTGGGGGGCGCGCGCCCCTGCCGCATCACTTAAGTGCCGATGTGCGTGCCTGGCAGCCGCGATGTCCACCAGGTGCCCGCAATCCGCGGATACACAGACAAGGACGTGGATCTGTGTGTGTAAACACACGTCCTGTCAGGGAGAGGAGACCATGCTGTGTCCCTTGTACATAGGGACACAGATCGGTCACCTCCCCCAGTCAGTCCCCTTCCCCACAGTTAGAAACACTATGCAGGGCACACATTTAACCCCTTCCTCGCCCCCTAGTGTTTCAAAATATGGACGGTTGGGACTTTAAATGAGATGCGATTAGCAAATGCGATTAAGTATATATATGGAAAATATAAAAATTCTTACCATAAAGTCCAGGCTCAAAAATACCAAACCAAAGAAGCACTAAACCAAATTAATCTGTCTAACTGTATGTAATTAAAACAGAGGTTTAGTTGCAGAGATTTGCACCCTTCCCTTTCAGCCACATTTATACAGTAACCAGTGCATATTTATAGCACTGTTCGCTGTATAAATGTGAATGGTCCCAAAAATTTGGCAAAAGTGTCCAATGTGTCCGCCGTAATGTCGCAGTCCCAATAAAAATTGCAGATCACCGCCATTACTAGTAAAAAATAAAATTAATAAAAAAAAATCATAATTCTGTCCCCTATTTTGTAGGCGTTATAACTTTTGCGCAAACCAGTCGCTTATTGCGATTTTTTTTTTTTTTTTAACAAAGTTGGCCAACTGCAGATTATAGCTAAGAATGGGACAGTTCTAAACACGTGGCAACTCACAGGCATACTATAGACACCCAGCAGTGTGGCAGTATCAAGATAGCAAGAATCAAGCCTGGAATCTATGGTTATATCTTGTGCCTTATTTGACCTCTTTTTAACTAAGGTGGTCAACATCTTGCGGTAATGTGCCATCCATGAGCACTTTTGTGGTGATTTACCCTTTTTCTGGTGGAGGTGGAAACCTGTATTAATTAAGTGGTATCACCTTTCAAGCATTTGTGATCTATTCACTTCAATTTATGGACTTATTTCTGCATATTATGGGCCAGATTCTCAGAGACTTACGTCGGCGTATCAGTAGATACGCCATCGTAAGTCCGAATCTGCGCTGTCGTATATTTAAGCGTATTCTGGAAACCAGATACGCTTAAATTTGGATAAGATACGAGTGGCGTAAGTCTCCTATGCCGTCGTATCTTAGGGTGCATATTTACGCTGGCCGCTAGGTGGCGCTTCCGTTGTTTTCCACGTTGAATATGCAAATGAGCAAGATACGCCGATTCACGAACGTACGTACGCCCGTCGCAATTAGTTACGCCGTTTACGTAAGACATACGTCGGCGTAAAGATAAAGCAGGTCTCTAGGTGGCGTAGCCCATGCAAAGTATGGACGTCGGAACAAGCGTATCTTTTTACGCCGTTTGCGTAAGTCGTACGTGAATAGGGCTGTGCGTAAGTTACGTTCACGTCGTAGGCAGTGTTCGACGTATCTTAGGCATTCTATCCGACGCATGCGCACTGGGATACATCCACGGACGGCGCATGTGCCGTACGTTCAAAACTTCATTTACGTGGGGGTCATGCTTTATTTGCATAAAACACGCCCACCTCTTCCCAATTTGAATTAGACGCGCTTACGCCGGCACATTTACGCTACGCCGCCGTAACTTAGGACGCAAGTGCTTTGTGAATACAGCACTTGCCTCTCTAAGTTGTGGCGGCGTAGCGTAAATACGATACGCTACGCCCGCCCACACTTACGCCAGGGTACGTGAATCTAGGCCAGGGGTCCTCAAACTACGGCCCCTGGGCCACATGCGGCCCGCGGAGGACTTTAAACCGGCCCGCCCGTCCCTGACAGGCAATGCCGGCCGGTTACACCGCAATCCCGCTGTGTCACGGAGATCTCCGTGACACAGCGCCGTTAACAGTTCGGGCGCGCTGTGATAAATGTCCCGCCCTCCTCCTCCTAGAAGAATAGCTTGTGTGATAGAGCCAGTGTGCTGTCTGTCACACAAGCTTGTCTAGGAGGGCGGGACATTTATCAGCGCGCCAGAACTGTTACAGTGGGGGAGCATACAGCCGGACCGACCGTGACACAGCACAGTAAGGAGGCTTACAATGGGGGGGGGGGCTGGCTTGTGATAATGGATGATGGATGATGAGCTGGTGGTGGTTGAGGGATGAGGGATGGGGAGCTGGTGGTGGTTGAGGGATGATGGATGAGGGATGGGGAGCTGGTGGTGGTTGAGGGATGATGGATGAGGGATGGGGAGCTGGTGGTGGTTGAGGGATGATGGATGAGGGATGGGGAGCTGGTGGTGGTTGAGGGATGAGGGATGGGGAGCTGGTGGTGGTTGATGGATGAGGGATGGGGAGCTGGTGGTGGTTGATGGATGAGGGATGGGGAGCTGGTGGTGGTTGAGGGATGATGGATGAGGGATGGGGAGCTGGTGGTGGTTGAGGGATGAGGGATGGGGAGCTGGTGGTGGTTGATGGATGAGGGATGGGGAGCTGGTGGTGGTTGATGGATGAGGGATGGGGAGCTGGTGGTGGTTGAGGGATGATGATGATGATGAGGGATGATGATGATGAGGGATGATGATGAGGGATGATGATGATGAGGGATGATGGGGAGCTGGTGGTGGTGAGGGATGATGATGGGGAGCTGGTGGTGGTGAGGGATGATGATGATGATGAGGGATGATGATGATGAGGGATGATGATGATGATGAGGGATGATGATGAGGGATGATGATGATGAGGGATGATGGGGAGCTGGTGGTGGTGAGGGATGATGATGGGGAGCTGGTGGTGGTGAGGGATGATGATGGGGAGCTGGTGGTGGTGAGGGATGATGATGATGATGATGATGATGAGGGATGATGATGATGAGGGATGATGATGATGAGGGATGATGATGATGATTGCAATGTTCTTGATCGGCTTGCAATTAATGATTGTGAGGGGGGGCTTATATTGATGAAGGGGGAGGGTTGCAATGATCGTGAGTGGCTTGCAATGGTGAGGGGGGGGCTTGAAATGATGGCTTGAAATTAATTTTTATAGTCCGGCCCTCTAACGGTCTGAGGGACAGTGAACCGGCCCCCTGTTCAAAAAGTTTGAGGACCCCTGATCTAGGCCTAAGACAACATAGCATAGCTCCAAGTTGCCCAAAGGGTAGCGCTAAAGAGCAGAAAAAACACACATTTAGGTTTTGTTGGCTGAAAATGTTGTGCTATCTATATGCAGAACAAGTTCACGGCCAACGCCCTTCAGACCAAAAAATGCAGATTTGTCTGATGGAAGTCCGATCGTGTGTACGAGGCTTTAAAGGCAGTGACAGTGTACACCATGACTGCCAGCAGCACTGTGCATTACAGCCAGGCCTCCTGAATCCCGACGAGACTGTCCCAATCCTACGTCCCAACTCAAGAGACGACCGACAGGAGCCCACATGCAGAGCAAACTGTGAGTGTGAAGTACATTACAATTACAGCAGGCTAAGGCCTCCCCTCAGACCGCCGTGTGTGCATTACAGGCCTCCTCAGACCACCGTCCAGAGCACTAAATGTAAATCTAAAGGAAAATTGTACAAGAAAATTGTATAATGTATGGCCAGCCATAGCCAGGAAACAATAACACATGTTTAGTGCACCATAATGCGGGGATGTGAACAGTCACACAAATGCAACAGGTATGTTTTACTATTCATTACTGCAAACATAAGAGTGAATGGGCCCTCAGGGCGAGGGAGGACATGGGATTGAGTAATTCTGTCATTGTAGGCCCTTCAGTGCAATAATAATAGCAAGGTTATATATTACCACATGTGGACAGACTGCAATACAGACGATCCCAATGGCATCTCTGCACAGTATTTTCATAACACCGAGAAGTATAGTTTTTCCAGCTGAACAAGTTCATCAGAAGTAGGTTTCATGATGTTTATATTTGGCAAATGTATCTGGTCATGTTCAAGCTTGTCTCTCCTTTTGACTTGTTTTCAGTGTTCCAAACCACTTGTATTAAAGCAGGTCTGCCGGGACAAATTATTAATCTCTTAACTTCCTTATAAGCACAGAATGGCAGTTGGGTTGATTATTGCTTCAATCAAGATTCTTTGCAGCTTCGGCTCAGAAACACATTGCTTGCAATGGTTTTCTAAGCTGGATTTCCAATGCAGTTTGAATGCCATTAGATATTAAAGTAGAACTAAAGTCACTTTTTTTTTCCATTTTGGATAGAATAAGGGAGGGTATAACCCCTGTTGGATTTATTTTTCACCATCTGTGCCCCATTGGGGAGATTTACCTTCACTTCCTGTCCCATAGCCAAAACAGGAAGTGAGAGAAAATTCCTGCAAATTAAGGGAATTTCCCAAGCCACCATGATTAGTGTCCCTATTGGAAGATTTCCCCTCTATTATTTTCTGCTTTCTGCGAACAATCCAAAATGTGGGATTTTCTTTTACTTTAACTTTTAACACTAATGGTAAGCAGGACAAATATGATGAATCTCCCTAAGGGCCAGTTCACACTGCTCCGACATGTGCTCCAACTTCCAGAGCACAAGTCGCATGACATGTCAAAATCAATGATTCCCTATGAGAGCTGTCTTAACTGGTCCGACTTTGAAAATGCTTCCTGCACTACTTTGGTCTGACTTGGGAACGATTTCAGTCCATTGATTTGAATGAAAGTCAGGATCATCATCTTAACTTATCAGACTTGTGGCATGGGATTTGTGCTCTGAGGATCTTGAGGGGGAAAGGAAATGGTGTGGGGTCCCCCCAAAATCCAAGACCATACCAGACCCTTAAGGCCCTGTACACACGGGAGGATATCCTTCGGAAACGGTCCGCCGGACCGTTTCCAGCGGACATTTCTGCTCCCGATTTTGATCTGATGGTTGTACACACCATCAGATCAAAATCCCCGTGGAAAACATACGCGGTGACGTGGCCCTGGAAGGTAAATACTTCCACGCATGCGTCAAATCACTTCGACGCATGCGAGGGATGGGGATCGCTTGGACTTATCCGGTGAGTCTGTACAGACGACCGGATCAGTCCAACAGGCAGGTTTCCAGCGGATAGATTTCTTAGCATGCTAAGAAATTTTTATCCGCTTGAAAACCGTCGGCTGGAGAAATCTCCGCCGAAAAATGTCCGCTAGGCCGTACACACGACCGGATTTGTCTGCTGGAACTGATCCGCGGATAAATCCCAACGGACAGATCCGGTCGTGTGTACAAGGCCTTAGTCTGGTATGGATTTTGAGAAACCCCACACCAAAAAAAAATGCCACGGGGTACCCCCCAAATTTCATACCAGATCCTTATCTGAGCATGCAGCCCATCAGTTCAGGAAAGGCGGGGACAAGCAAGGGCCCACCCTCCTTGACCATACCGTTTTATGTTTTTAGGTAGTCTCTTTTTAAACTCCAGATACTGTCATAAGCGAAAATTGTTTCCATGAAGGAGTGTACTTGGTCAAAAACAATGTTTAGGTAGATTAAAAGAAGAAAAAGAGTGGGCAACTCTGTAATCCGTGTTGCATATTTATTGGCTGCAAAAGAGTGACATTAAAAGAAGAAACTAATGCATTTCAGTGAGAGCCTTAGAAAGGAAAATCATCAACAGGCCCAATTCTCAAAGGAAAGGGCAGACGATATCTTTCAAAATATTCCTCTGCCACAGCTTCAGCAAGTCCATACCGAGCTTATGGAAGGAGAATTTTACAAGCCAGAAATTAAAATTTCCATAAAATCCCTACACCCATTTAAGGCCCCGGGCCCAGATGGCTTTTTTTCAGTTAATACTATCGGAAATATCAAGAGATTCTCATCCCTCACTTATGCGCCATCACTTCAATGACATCTGAAGAGGCAATTGGATCCCAGCTCATGAAAATACGGCGTATATACATGTCATACCAAAACTGGGTAGGGACCATGGAGAGATCTCCAACTACCACCCAATATGCTTGATAAACGTGGATCTGAAAATTGGCCTGTAGATTGAATTCTTTTCTTGCACGTTATATACATCCCGATCAAGCAGGTCTCATTCCTGGCTGCCAGGCGTCAGACCAGACCAGGAGAATACTAGACATCATTTCAGCTGTCCGTTCTGATTGGGATGGGAAGGGACCATAGGTGTGTGCACAGGGTGTGCCAGGTGTGCCTAGGCACAACCCTAATCCCCCCCATGTGCATTACCATTATTCAGGGGTAACACCAGGTGGGTGGTTAGGGGTGCCAGTTGCCAGTGCAAATGCCTCATTATACTAAAGGCTAGGTTCAATTTTAGGAACACGTTACACCTGCAATGTAATATGCTTCCAATCAACTGCCAACTGCCTACCAAAACCAGAGCCGTTGTGACAGCAGGTGGCGTTAATGTGTTTTTGAGCTTTGGGGTGCACACCCTAATGTAAAAACTCTGCGCACACCTATGGAAGGGGCCTAGACGAGGCATGCTGTTATCCCTAGATATTCGGAAGGCCTTTGAATCCCTATCATACCTCTCAGGGGTCAAGTCCTGAGGAAAAAAGTGTGGGAACTCCCACCCAAGATCCACTCCCCCACTAAAAAAAATAAAAATGATATGCTCATATGCATAATTACTAAACCGCATGTTTTTTTTTTCCGATCCACTGTACCTTAGTAATCCTTTATGTTACTGGCCGCTTCCTGTATATGTATTCATCGGGTGGTGTGCGGGTATTCTTTCACTTCCTCGATGCCGCAATGTCTCCTGGGAGCTTTTGTCATAGTTCCCAGGAGACATTGTGGAGGTCTACCACGAGTTATCGTGGGATTTAGAAAGATTTAAGGTTCACCTGCCCCTGACAGTGACTTGAGCTGGGCATCACCGCTTAGTGAAGGTTTGGCTCGGGAGGCTCGGCTGCTCTAGTCCTGCAAAGGGAACTGAGTTCCTGCTGTGAAAAAAGTGCAGGAACTCCGTTCCCACGCGTTCCCGCAGGACTTGAGCCCTGATACCTCTTCTATGTCTTATCTAAGTTACATCTTTGGTTCGAAGTTCTTGTCGACTCTAAAAGTACTGTACAGTTCCCCCTACAGCATCTCTAATGCTCTATTTGTCCAACCCCTTTCCAATTCAAAGGGGGACTCACCAGGGCTGCCCACTATCACCTTTATTGTTTGTATTGGCTATAGAACCATTAGCTATCGATATCCGCAAGTGCCCAGACATAAAGGGGATAGAATGTGGGGACAGAGAACATAAATGCGCACTTTTTGCGGACGATATCTTAATGATGGTCTCCATGCTCATCACTACCCTTCCCAATCTCTATGGAATATTACAGCCATTCTCACGGTTCTCTGGCCTCTCAATTAATTAAGAAAAATCCAGAGCACTAAAAATCTCCCTACCGGATCGGATAATGAAAGCCTTCCAAGTTTCATATAAGTTTGTTTGGGAACCTGTAGCTCTCCCCTATTTAGGTATATGTCTAACTTCCTCCATACACATCCTGTATTCCTGAAATTACCCTGCACTCTACAAACACTTAACAGCAGACTGGATTAACTGGCAGCTCCACCCCCCACCACGATTCGGCAGACTACACTCTATAAAAATGAATATCCTTCTCAGGATTTTGTACCTTTATCACACAATGCCAATTGCTCTGGTCAGAACCGATTTATTAACTTTTCAAAGAAAACTCTTTCAGTTTCTCTGGGGTGACAAGAGGCCTAGGGTGAATAAGATGCACATTGTATACCCCAAAAATGAAGGGTGGTCTGCAGAGGTGTATTTAGGTTTTGTGCTGCCCTAGGCCTGACTAAACTCATGCGCCCCCTAATTTAAATACGACCCACCCTTCCTGTCAAGGACACACCCCTTCCTATTTAAGACCCACCCTGTCCTGCCAGTAGCTTCTTTGCAGCGCATTAGGAGCGGATGAATACACCGCTCTTAAAGCGCCCCTGCCCACTGAAATCAAAACGCCGCCCCCTGCAAAGTGCCGCCCTAGGCCTAGGCCTTGTCGGCCAAGATAGAGCTCTGGTGGTCTGGGAGTCTCCAATCTGCTCAAATATTTTTATGCCGCTCAACTGTCCCAGCTTATCATGTTTCGCTCTTCCCAGCCTCACTCACTGTGGGTGCATATACAATCACACTCATGTCCATCCAAATTGATATCCCATGCCATGTGGATACCGGCTCGGGACCGATCTATGATTTTATGCCCCTCTCTCTCCTTATCATTTAGCATAAGGAAAAGATTATCGAAATCTCATTCGTTCAAGTCCCAACATGGCCCATTGGCCCCTTTGTTGCAAAACAAAGATTTCACCCCAGGCCTCACTCGTCATAACTTCAATTGGTGAACCAACAAAGGTCTCCTGTGCATTGCAGACATTTGTGATCACGAGGGCATGATAACTATACAGACCCTAATGTCGCATACACACGATCGGTCAATCCGATGAGAACGGTCTGATGGACCATTTTCATCAGACCAAACCGATCGTGTGTAGGCCCCATCGGTTATTTATCCATCGGTTAAAAATTTTTAAACTTGTTTTAAAATTAACCGATGGATACCTAACCGTCCATCGGTTAAAAATCCACGCATGTTCAGAATTAAGTCGACGCATGCTTGGAAGCATTGAACTTCATTTTTTTCAGCACGTCGTTGTGTTTTACGTCACCGCGTTCTGACACGATCGTTTTTTTAACTGATGGTGTGTAGGCACGACTGATCATCAGTCAGCTTCATCAGTAACTGATGGAAAAATCCATCAGACCGTTCTCATCGGATTGACCGATCGTGTGTACAGGGCATAATAGATAAATATCAGATGCCAGATTCAGAACATTATCAGTATATTCAATTGAAACACTATGGGCCGGATTCACATACATCGGCGCATAAATATGCCGCCGTAGCGTATATCTTTTACGCTACACCGACGCAACGCAGAGAGGCAAGCATGGAATTCACAAAGCAAATGCTCCCAACGTTGCCCCGGCGTAACGTAAATTCGTAGGCGTAAGCCAGCCTAATTCAAAGTAGGTGGAAGTAGGCGTGATCCATTTAAATGAAGCGTGACCCCATGCAAATGATGGGCCGAACGAACGGCGCATGCGCCGTCCCGTGGACGCATCCCAGTGCGCAAGCTCAGAATTACGTCGAAAATGCTCCCTAAGATACGTCGAATCACTGCCTACGACGTGAACGTAACCTACGCCCAGCCCTATTCACGTACTACTACGTAAAATGCGACGGCTGTTCCCTGGTCCATACCTTTGCATGAGTTGCGCCTCATAGATGGGGAATAACTTTACGCCGGACGTACGCCTTACGTAAACCGCGTATATTTATGCGCCGGGCGCAAGTACGTTCGTGAATCGGCGTATCTCACTCATTTGCATATTTGAATCGTAAATCAATGGGAGCACCCCTTGCTGCCAGCGTAAATATGCGCCCACGATACGACGGCGTAGGAAACTTACGTCGGTCGGAAGAAGACTATTTTCAGGCGTATCTAGTTCTGTGGGCACGGCTCACAGATACGACGGTGCACATTTACACTTACTCAGCGTATATCGAGATACGTCGGTGTAAGTGCTACGTGAATCTCGGCCTATCTATGTAATTTATCTCGCAATAGTGATCTGACCACTTTGTCGCCCATGGAATATCTGTGTCACAAATATGATAAAACTGAAGGTCATATTATCTTAATAATTACCTTAGTCAAACAAGATTACATGGTCAAATGGGAGCAAGATCTCCAAGAAAACCTTGAATTAGAGGAGTGGCAATCGATCGCCCAAGCAGCTTCCAAATCCTTTTAAGATGGTACCTGGTGCCTACCAGACTGGCTACATATGTTACGGGATCTTCTCCAAAGTGCTTTTGAGGCTGTGGGCAGGATGGAACGACATAATATATATGGTGACAATGCCCCAAGGTGCTACGATTTTGGATAAGGGTTTACAACTTTATTTTTACTCTTACCTAAAATCAACCTCATTAAATCTCCTAAACATGCTCTGTTGGGGTTGAAAGTTGATGAGGCCTCAAAAAACCAGAGGAGGTGACTCACTTTCATATTTATTTTTGCCAGATTTACTATAGCCAAAAATTGGAAGTCAGCTGCCATCCCATTTGACCAACTTAAAGGGGTTGTAAAGACAAAAATATTTTCCTCTTAAATTAAAGTCTGAGGCCCGTACACACGACCGAGTTTCTCGGCAGAATTCAGCCAGAAACTCGGTCGGAGCTGGATTCTGCCGAGAAACTCGGTCGTGTGTACACTTTTCAGCGAGGAACCCGTCGATGAACTCGTCGGGCCGAAAAGAGAACATGTTCTCTATTTTCTCGTTAGTCAATGGGAAAAGTCGGCCCGCCGAGTTCCTCGGCGGCTTCCACACTGAACTCGACGAGGAACTCGATGTGTTTGGCACGTCGAGTTCCTCGGTCGTGTGTACGGGGCCTGACAGTAGCTGATAAAGTAAAAAGTAATGTTTTGCATTATAACTAGTTTGATACCTGTTGAAATCGAGCTGTTTTATTCACCTTCGTCACTCCTGAATCATTATTCTCACTGACTTCCTGGTTTGCGGTGCGCATTCATTCTTGCTACATCACGGCCTAATGGGAACTACATTTCCCATTAGGCTTAGCCTCCATGCCTGTGAGGGATAAGAGAGCATCTTCACGCAGGGCTGTAGTCATAGGGAGGGGGTGAGCACATTCTGCTTTCCACCATGCAAAACGGCTCAGATGCTGGTGGAAAGCAAGAAGAGGAGAGACAGGAAATGGCATTTTCAAACCTGGATTACTGTATTTTGGAGGTCAAAAGGAAAAACGAGGTAAGTGATATTTAAATGATCTTGCTTACAGCAATCAATTGATCTAATAAAAAACGAACCTTTAGTGTTCCTTTAAGCGCAAGCTTTCCTGGCCCATGATCAATGAAAGGTTCTCGGCAGTCTTGAATGACAAAATAAAGGTTTTCAAAAAAGTCTGGGGTCCATGGATCAGCTATTTGACTGGAAACCCCCGCACGGCTCTGGTCTGAGGGGCCTTCGGGACCAGAGCTTGGGGTTTTCTCCCTCCCCTCCGCCTATCTTTTCTTTCCTTTCTTCTCCCCACTTTGCATCTTCTTTGTTTAATAAGGAGCTTAATGAGTACCATCTATGTACCAATAAAAAGTACCCATTGTCTTTTCATGGACGAACGAGCATCCTGTACTGTGCAAATGATATAATATTTGAATATCTTGCTATTGTTTTTTATACCCAATGTGAAAACGTTAATAAAAACATTGGGCCAGATTCTTGTACAGCCGTGTAAAATTGTGCGGGCGTAAAGTATCTGATTTACGTTACGCCTCCGCAACTTACACTGGCAAGTACTGTATTCTCAAAGCACTTGCTCCGTAAGTTGCGGCGGCGTAGCGTAAATCGGCCGGCGTAAGCCCGCCTAATTCAAATTTGGATCAGGGGGGCGTGTTTTATGTAAAACTACTGAGACCCGACATGATTGACGTTTTTGCGGAACGGCGCATGCGCCGTCCGTGGAATTTCCCAGTGTGCATTGCTCCAAAGAACGCCGCAAGGACGTCATTGGTTTCGACGTGAACGTAAATGACGTCCAGCCGCATTCACGGACGACTTACGCAAACGATGTAACTTTTTCAAATTTCGACGCGGGAACGATGGCCATACTTAACATTGGCTGCGTCTCATATAGCAGGGGCAACTTTTCCCCCCGGAAAAGCCTAACGTAAACGTCGTAACTTTACTGCGTCGGCCGCGCGTACGTTCGGGAATTCGCGTATCTAGCTAATTTGCATACTCGACGCGGAATTCGACGGAAGCGCCACCTAGCGGTCAACAAAAAAATGCAGTTAAGATCCGACAGCGTAAGAGACTTACGCCTGTCGGATCTAATGGATATCTATGCGTAACTGATTCTAAGAATCAGGCGCATAGATACGACGGGTCGGATTCGGACTTACGACGGCGTACATGGCGCTGCGCCGTCGTAAGTCCTTTCAGAATCTGGCCCTTTGAAACTAAAAGGAAGGAAAAGAAATGAAAAATAAATAACTTGCTAAAAAATACACATTTGATAATATTATCGATCTCTTATATAAGCATGTTTAAAATAACATTGACAGGGCAACATAATAATTTTACATCAAACAAGATGAGCATTATTTTAAAAGTTGAATACTATTTTATTTTTTATTTTTTTTAATCCAAACACTAAAATCTCATACAAACATTAAAATATTAATGTGATATAAATAGTCATTTGTAACATTTTAAGTCTGCAGCTTTTAATAAAATAATATCTGGTGATACTGCTCTGATGTTCTTTGTTCCATGATTTCCTGTCATGGGGTGACAACGCTCTGTTTCTGTCTTGGAATGGTGCTCCTGTGTTGTCCCCCATTCCATTTCAGCATACATTTCACAGGCATGGTCCACATCAGGAAATTTGCTCATGGATGGAAGACATGCAAATATGAAGGAAGTGGCCAAAAAGAAGCTGCAGAAATTCGGCAACACAGAAAGACAACAAAGGATGGAAAATTGGAACATTATTTTGATTAAAATAAAAATAAAAATTATAATCGTTTCTGAAACATACTAAAGGTCATTCAGATAGGTTGACATGTACTTTAAAGCAGATATAAAGAACATGATATAAATGAATAGCTCATTAAAAGAATAAATAACAAAAACATTTCTTTCACTAGATGTGTTCAGTCTGATGGCCAGCATCATTCTACATACTTCCTCTGAGCCCGGGTCGTCCTGAAGCCACCCCAGCCTGTGACTGTACAATGAAAGAAGCAACAGTATAACATCTCTCTGCCTGTGTGCTTTTTCCTCCTGCTTCTTGCCAGTGCATAAACTGATTGGCTCCTTGTTCTGTTTTTTCCTCTCACACTCCAGCCCTGCTGTACAGGCACTGCAAGAGGCTGATACCTTGACAAATTCACATACTGACACTGCTTGTATTTAAAAAAATACTTTTAATGACAGATACTGTATATTATTGATTACAGTGCTGCATCTAAGGCCCCGTACACACGAGGAGACATGTCCGATGAAAACGGTCCGCGGACCGTTTTCATCGGACATGTCTCCTGGGAGCTTTTGGTCTGATGTGTGTACACACCATCAGACCAAAATCCCCGCGGACAGAGAACGCGGTGACGTAGAAGACACCGACGTTCTCAAACACAGAAGTGCAATGCTTCCACGCATGCGTCGAATTAATTTGACGCATGCGCAGGATTTCGGGACGCTGGTTACACGTCATAACCAGCGGACATGTCCGATTAGGTGTACTAACCATCGGACATGTCCGACGGACATGTTTCCAGCGAACAGATTTCTTAGCTTGCTAAGAAACTTTTGTCCGCTAGGCCGTACACACGGTCGGACATGTCCGCGGAAACTGGTCCGCGGACCAGTTTCAGTGGACATGTCTCCTCGTGTGTACGGGGCTTAAGTGTTACTAAACCCAGGACCCTGTATTCACTATATCTGTTCTCCCACAGTACATAAAACATGGAAATGCAATTATTTTAGTAAATATAAACTGCTAAATATCTTTTCACATCAGCAGTGTATAACAGTCTTGTGGCTTCTATTATTGCCCGGCCAAGCACTGGTTGAAGCTTGTAGGAGGAGTTTTCATTCTCCCTTGATTGTCCTATGAGGCTGCATGACCCCTGACCCTCTGTCTGGACAGTGCTGATTGGCCCTGTGCTGATCACATGCACCATCCTTAAAAAATAAATAAAAATAAATAAACTCTCTAGCAATGCACACCAAACTGAGAGTGCCTCATAGGGCTCTGTACTATCAGCAGATGGATTGGGGACAGTGGAGTGAGAGGAGGATCAGAGAAGACAGGATCAAACAGCCTTTTTACACAATGCGGGGATAAGCATTTACGTTCCACAGTGAGTATAACAAGCATGCTTTACTGCATATACAGACTGATTTTGCTGTTGTGGGTTTAGGAATACTTTAATTTGTGTATTTTATATCTACCTAGAGTCCAGCTTTAAGTTAGAAAAATAAAAAACTTAAAACAATTTTTTTTATATATAAAATCTGCTGATAGATCAATTGCAGTACACCATTGTAAACATATTGTATAAAATAATACAGAATATACAGTATATATATTTTTAAATTTTACTTTAGGTCAGCCAAATTATACAGTGTTTTTTGGCCACGCTGCTGTAATAAAAATAAAGGTTCACTGTGAAGGTGTCGGGAATAATCCAACTGCCAGCCTGAGACACACATGTATTAATGTCAGCAGCTTCAGTGTTCCCAGAACAATGACTACAATGCAGTCATTGTCGCCCCAGCATTCATTAAAACTCAACACCAAGCGGCCAGGCGGGAGTTACTTCTGGGTGAATTGTTCCAAGTGAAAAAAATGGCTGCTCCTGAGACTTCCCTTCTTGTTACCTGAATTAAACCTTATGATTAACCCCACCGCTGTCATTGATCAGTTTTAAAGCATGCTCATATTTGCTCTTTGTTGGATAAAAAAGCTTCTACGTAGTAATGTACACTAATAGGGAACTCATATTTCCAGCAAAACACGTTACTCTGCCTGCTTATTTATTTTTGATTAACCCTCTTATGCCCCAGTAACCCATATGTATGGGGGGAAAAGCTGGGCTTTAACGCCCATACGCTGCACATATGTTTTGCTGGGTGGGCAATGTTTATGTGGCGGGAGCGTACTCCAGCACTAAGCTGCCCAAAATGTCTCTGTCCAAAAAAAAAAAAATCAATGGCCGGTGGGACCTGTTTCCAATCATGTGATCAATTTGACAGTCAATTACAGTGGTAACAGGATCATCAATTCTTTCAACACTGTACCCATATGAAACTTTTATCATTTTTTCCCACAAATAGAGCTTTCTTTTGGTGGTATTTGATCAACACTGGGTTTTTTATTTTTTGCTAACTAAATAAAAAAAAGACAGAAAATGTTAAAAAAATGTATTGTTTTCTTAGGCCCAGATTCACTAAAGAGATACGACGGCGTATCTCCTGATACGCCGTCGTATCTCTGTTTTAGGGTCTTCTTAACTATGCGACTGATTCATAGAATCAGTTACGCATAGATAGCCCTAAGATACGACAGGTGTAATTGTTTTACACTGTCGGATCTTAGGATGCAATACCGCGGCCGCCGCTGGGGGGAGTTTGCATCGTAAACCAGCGTCGGGTATGCAAATTAGGAGTTACGGCGATCCACAACGGTTTTTCGCGTTCGCTACGTCGCTGCTAGTCTAGTTTCCCGTCGCAAAGTTAGTCGTCGTTTTTGGTGCCCTAACTTTACACAGCACACGTATGTGCTGTATAAAGTATGGCCGTCGTTCCCGCGTCGAAATTTGAAAATGTTTCCTTCTTGCGTAAGACGTCCGGGAATACGGAAGTACGCTACGCACGTCGCCGTTCTAAAAAATGACGTCACTTCGCGCAAAGCACGGCGGGAAATTCAAAAGGGAGCATGCGCAGTAGGTCCGGCGCGGGAGCGCGCCTAATCTAAATGGCACACGCCCCTTTGAATTACGCGGGCTTACGCCAGAGGCCGCCGGCGGAAGTTTTCTCGCAAGTGCTTTGTGAATCAGTCACTTGCGATGAAAACTTGCGGCGGTGTAACGTATCTACGATACGTTATGCCGCTGCACTTCTACGTGAATCTGGCCCTTAATTTCTGTTATAAAATTTTGTAATTAAGTAAGTTTTCTCCTTTACTGATGAGCACTGATGAAGCTGCACTGACAGGCACTTATGAGGCGGCACTGATGAGGCAGAACTGATGGCCACTGATGATGAGGCACTAATATGCAGGACTGATAGGCGGCACTGATATACAGCACTGATGGGAACTAATATGCAGCACTGATGGACTGATAGGTGGCACAGGTGTGTGGCACTGATGGGCACAGATAAATGGCATTGACAGGCATTACTGATGGGCACTGATTGGCATCTCTAATGAGCACTGATCCGCATCCCTGGTGGGCATGAGTTGGCATCCCCGGTGGGCATCCTTGATAGGTCTGCACTGATAATCGATGCGCTGATTATCAGCGCAGACCCCCCTTGTCAGGAGAGCTGCTGATTGGCTCTCCTCTACCCGTGCCTTGTCAGCGCGAATAGAAGAAAAGCTGATAAACGGCATTTCCTGTTTACAATGTGACCAGCTGTGATTGGACACAGCTGATCACATGGTAAAGAGCCTACATCATAGGCTCTTTACAGAGATCGGAGATACGAACGGCTTATCCTGCTGGATGCCATATGACGCCCAATCAGGATAACCGATCCCCCGCCCCGGCCGTCATTCTGCTATAGGCCGGGCAGGATATGGTTAATAGCCACAAAAATGATAAATCTATTTTGTGTGCAACTAATGCGCTTGCAAACCCAGTTAAAGGGGAACAAAACCCAGGAACTGGTCTTGTGTTGTGCTTGGAGGATCGAGGATTGGATAATTAGGTAAGTATATCCCCACTCTCCCCTCCCCTAGAGCAGATGACCTGTGCAGTGTGGGCACAGCCCCACTGCATGGAAAAAGTACATTTGCATGGAGTTTAGCTTTAAAACCTTGTAAAAGTAGTGGTGACTTCATCAATGTGCTGTACAAAGTCTATACAGGGAGTGGGGCTGTGGGAGGGGTCCAACAGTCCACAGCGACTACAGGCTGCCTGCAGAAAACTATAGGAGGGGGCGGAGACAAGACCAGTCACCCCGCACAGGAAGAAAGAGGAGCAGTGACTGGTCTGTATTACAGGAGGCTCATGTACAGAATTATATGTATTCTCTGTACAAGAAGCATGTGTACTCTTCCAATGTGTAAGAATACTCATGCCTCTTGTATTTAGACAATATCTGATTGTTCAGAAGATCAGCTTTTAAGTATATCTAATGAAAACTTTTTTTATTGTATTAACGGTGTGTCTCCACTGGGGAGATTCATTCTCTTTATTTGTCCTGGTAATCATTGTCACTGGCACAGAAAGTGATGGGAAATCCAACATTTTACAGTAGTCACCACAAGTGGAATAGAAGGACACATGTTCGGGAGACAATTGTTAAAGGGGAGATTTCCCCTCTCTTTGAAATGTCTCGCTCCCTGTTGTGTCTTTGAAACAGAAAGAAGAAATCTCCAGATGTTTTTTTTTTTATACTCTATCCAAAACTAAACAAATTGGTCTAGGAATATTTCAACTTCTTTGCAACAGTAATACAAATATATGCAGTGACAGGGCCGTCAGGTTAATTGGTCACTATCTTGTTCTGGGGCACGATTTATTAGTGTTCCCAACACTGTGAGGCCGCGTACACACGGTCGGACAAAACCAATGAGAATGGACCGAGGTTCAGTTTCATCGGTCCAAACCGACGGTGCGTATAGCCCATCGGTCTGTTGTCCTTCGGTCCAAAATTTTAAAACATGCTTCAAAATCGAACCGATGGCCCGCTGCCCGATCGGTCCAAACCGATGGTTAGTACAGAAAGCATCGGTTCAAAACCTGCGCATGCTCAGAATCAATGCTTGGAAGCATGGAACTTCGTTTTATTCAGCACGTCGTGTGTTTGACGTCACCGCATTCTGACCCGATCGGTTTTTGGAACGATGGTGTGTACGCACATCAGGCCGTACGGCCACTTCAGAGGTGAACCGATGGAAATGGCCCGTCGGACCATTCTCATCGGTTTGGAACGACTGTGTGTACGCGGCCTAAGTGAGCTGTCCGCAACAGCACTGTCACGTACCTTACCAGAGGCCGAAGTGCTGAGAGGGCTTCCCTTGCTACTAAGTGTAGAACGCCCCCTGCAGGTGACACAGGGGGAGCTATGCCCAGAGATGCAGGAGTTGCCAGCTGCGACTTGCTGAGTAGATGTTTGAGATCAGCTGTGGACCAGGATACGCAGTCAGGCAGGGGTACCACGGAAGTAGTAGATGAGGTGGACTGGCAGGGAACCCAGGGGCGGAGTCAGGAGCCGAGCCGGTAGTCATACACAGGAAGCAGGAAGTGACTGGAACAGGTCAGAAGGCAAGCCAAGGTCATACACTGGATCCAGCAGACAGGAACAGGACAAGGATAAGCCGAGAGACAAGCCAGGGGTCATACACGGAGAAGTCTGGTCAGGCAAGCCGGGTCGTCAACAGGAATACAAGGAGAACAGAAACAAGGATTCAGGATCACACCAAGGGCTGAAGATCATGCAGCAGTTGGTGACTGCTGCAGCAAGCTTTAAATAGGGCACTGACGCCAGGAGTCCCGCTCGCATTGCGTGCGTAATGGCGCACGCGCGTGCGCAGTAAAGAACAATGTATTTATGGTGTTTTTGCCCGTATGCGCGCGCATGTGTCTTGTGCTCCTAGGTCCGTGCAAGACAGGTCTGCCAGTTCTTCCACGGTTGGTTCTCTGACAAGCACACAGTTACCTACCATTGTCCAGGATCCGGTAAGATGGGCTCTTGATCATACCACACAATCACAGCTCGCCTCCTACCAGCCTCGGGTCACCAAAAGCTCACAGTCAGCTACTGATGACCAGGATCCGGGAAGATGGGCGCCTGATGATGTCAGCACTGCCCAGGCAATCACAGTGTTGTATCATCAAGAGCCTCAACTATCAGCCTTGAGTGTCATGGCCCATTTAAAGCGCCTGCTCCTGTCAGCCTAAAGGAGTTAGTAATATGTCCACTTTGTTACTATATGACTACCAAAGCTGGACAAACACAGAGGTTCGTGTAGGATAAATTTATATTTATAGTCTCTGTCTTAAGAGCATCCAGGATTTGTTGGGTTGTAGTAAATTGTGGGAACCTAAATAGTCAGCATGTTTCCAGTTTTACCTTTAAAGCTGAATACGAGGCAATAGCTAAAAACATAATATATGGGTTGTACAGGACACCAGAAATGTGTCCGGGATAAAAAGAAAATGGTGGGACCGGTTGCGCGGTCCGGGCATGTTGTTATAATGTTTACCACAGGCTGGGGAGCTTCTCCTCCCCTTCTTTGAGAGCCGCCGCGGGTTGGTTGCGCGTGGCGGCCTTCGGGCGCACCCGGGGGCACGAACGCCCTTTGACGCTGGCGGCCCGCGAGGGGTTCCCGAGGGGAAGTTAGCAATGGTTTTAATGCAATGTGTTCTGTTGTTGTGTAATTGTATGCATTGCGTGTACTGTGTGTACTACTGTGTTTTATGCTTGTCGGCCCGCGCGGCCTTGTCCCTGTTTTACAAATAAAAAAAAAAAAGAAATGTGTCCGGGATGGCAGGTACATTTTGAAAATTTTTGAGTTGTGGTCCCTGTAACGGTATGGCCCGTGGGACCCAGAGGCTCTTGAAGTATGTGGGGTACTCCTGTGTCAGCTTCACCAATGACTCTTGGGTCTAGGGTCATCCTATGTCCACTAGGGGCATAGGATGACTGAGAACTGATATCATGGATTACATGAGATGGGACAGTAATGATAATTTGTGTATTGCAGGATATCTTGAAATATTACAAGTTGTTCATTCTGAACACAACAGGTCAATAGAGTGTCTCCTTCAATGTGGAACATAGACTGTTGAGATGTTAATTGATGTTAATCACCTCCAGCTACCTGGCTGTAGTGATGAAAGCTTGCTGTGATTGCATTCTATTGTCTATTGTGTTAATTAAGTCTGGCTCCTAAGATATTTCATGGTGCTATGCTAACTAACCCTGTATTGTGTGAAAGTTCTATTGATGCTAATATGTGTTGTGAGTTAACACACTCTAAAGGTCAGACGTCTGACTTATGTTCACTAAAGGAATGTGTATTGTGTAGCAGGTGAGAATAGCTTATCGTGGAGTCAGAAAGTCTGTCTAAGATGTGGATTGAGGGGGACTCGTTAAGCACCCATTGTGTGATATTGTGGGTGGAGTGTGTCATTTGATTACTGCAGCATGCTTTGTAACTGTATATAAGTAACCTGAGTTTACCATTAAAGTCATTCTGTCTGGAACCAGAGAACAGAGCCGTGTCTCGTTATTCTGGGAGGAAATCCAATGGGTCCCGTCTGCTGGATTGTGGAGTGTCGATAAGCTGTCTTGGGTTGGTGGAATGGAATATCATAACAGCGTTAACCCCTGACTGTTACAGTCCCTTTAAGGGGGACCGTTTTGGAGACATTGCTGTACTCAGGGGTTCTCACTCATGTAGCATAAGTTGTTCTGGGGGGAAGGTTGGCTAGAGAGAGAGGACTGATTTCTGATACTCTGGATTGATAAATCCATATTTAGACCCGGAATTTCGGAGTTTCAAAGAGATTTTGGTTGGAAGAAACTCCAAACCCTGACTACCAGGTCTTGAAGAGGTTAAGCCCTAGGCAAGTAAGCTTGAAAGGCAGCAAGGAGAAATCATCCCCTGTGGGAAGTTTTTCACCAGACGTCAATCATCTAACCCAGGGATAGGAACGCCCAGTCCCGTGGGAATCAGAACCCGGAAGCCGGGGGGAAAATAACAATATAACGGTATGTACGGCGAAAAAAAAATACCTGCATACTGTATATGTCGTTAGTATGCTGCATGTAATGTTAGATAATTGTTTTAGGGTGAACCTCCACTTTAAGCTAGGTACACATGGGCCAAAAATGATCTGTTCGGCAGGTACCGGTCTGTGTGTACAGCTCCTCATCCGACAGAAGCTGGCTCACGGCTGGCTTCTGTCAAACCAGCATGCTGGAAAACCAGCATCCGATCAGTGCTCACAACCAATGGCTGCAAAAATCTGATCACAGTGTCCTGGCGGGAGAGGGGGAGGGGCGCAGTCCCCCTGTCAGAACACAATAGCTCAGCGGAGAGATCACTAACATCAGATGTGTTAGTAAAGCGATCTGTGAGTTTTTATGTTCAGCCCTATGGATTGAATGAAAACAAGAAACTTCCTGTGTGTACCCAGTTATCAAGACACTATGACCCCTGTCCACGGCAGTCCAGCCCATGTCATGCCCACTTTATGGATACCGTCTCCTGGATTACCTATACTTTCCAGATAGTCCTGCCCATAATTTTGTAGGAACCACCCACTTGCTGTTGTAATGCCCTTAGTTAAAATCTTTTTTTTGAGTTACTGTGCCTACTACACAGTATGGATAGATAAATCTGTCGCTGGGTCTATTTTATTTTGACAGCCAGCACAAATTTCTAAACAGTGGCTGCATCCGACTGGATACAGGTGCAGTTTGGCCAACAATTTTCTGCCTACGTCCTTTTTTTCAGCACGGGATAGTGGGTGGGAGGCAACAGACAGGCCACCCACTAGCAAATTTCAGCTGGTTCAGCAGGAACCATCCAAATTCGAACAGTGTAGTTATTGATGTAGCTTATGGCCTAGTCCCTGGCTTCTTTTGTGTCTTGAATTCTCCAACAGCATGGCCTCTAATTATGAGCAGGAACATAAAACAATACAGTAGGTGACACCAAATAAGTATATACAGTAAGATTGTGCAAGCTTCCAAAAAAAAACTCCCTGTCCTTTTGGGATTTCTGGGTCATTGCATGTTCCAGTTCCTTCTGTGAAATTCTTCATAACATAAAGTATTTATAGAATCCAACTGGGAGATTGGGATCCCTTCATAAAAGCCACAGCAGATGAGCAGACACCAGCAGAATCCTCGAGAGATAGAAGAAACTCATTTTTAACTCTCCAGCAGCTACAAAAAATGAAATATTAATTTTCAGTGGGCCAACTTATTATGCCGCGTACACAAGACTGTTTTTCATGTCATTTTCTCGACGTGATTCCTCTCAAGCCTGATTTGCATACACACGATCGTGATAAAAAATGCTCGAGCATAGCGCAGTGACGTACAACACGTACGACGGCACTATAAAGGGAAAGTTCCATTAAAATGGCGCAATGCTTTGGGCTGATTATGCTAATTTCCCGTGTCATAACTTGCTTCTGAGCATGCAAGTTGTTTTCCCCGTTGTTAAAGCCTACACACGATAGTTTTTACGGCGAGAAAAACAACAACGTGAAAAACGACGAGAAAAAATAGGACACGTTCTAAATTTTTAATGCCTATTTTTCTCGACAAGAAAAATGCTCTGTAGCCTACACAAAACCGTTTTTAACGACCAATTAAAAATTTTTTCTTTTTCTCTTCATGAAAAACGGACGTGTGTACGCGCCATTACATTCGCTTTTCAGCACAACTATAACATGGTTTATACACTGAGTCAAATTGTTATACACTGAGTCAAATTGTTATACACTGAGTCAAATTGATGTCCCTTTTCTAACGACAGTGATAAGAAAATTCAAAGAAGCAGAATATAAAAAATTTCTCGAATGTATGAATTTTTAATAGTGTATGTCGTTTTCTTTCGGTAAAAGTCCATTAATTACAAAATAAAATGTTAAAAGTAAACAAACTCTTTCAAACGACATTCAAATGTTCAGAAAATTTTCATGCAAATTTTCGTTTGAAATTCTAGTATTGTATACCCAGCTTAACTCTTCCAACTAAAGTGTTTTTTAGGACTTTTGACTTTGACAATTAAGCATTCATTTTAGTTCTGAATGGTCTATTTACCTAACTGATAAATTCCATTGTGACAAAAGGTGAACTTTTTCTGTCTAGTTTCACCTATGAAATGTTCCAACAGAAAGTAAGCGACTTCCAATTCACGTGTTTAGGAAGATAACTCGGCTTACTTTCTGTGTTTAATGTTCATAGCTCAGTGTGGTCAATGATCACCTAGAGAATGACGTTCTTTTCTAATATTGTGTTCAACCATGATAGCTGAAAAGTTTACATAGTGTTACATCAATGTCGTATGATCCAGGCCATTAGTATATTATAATGGTTATCTACACAATGCGTAACTGCTTTGACTTTAAGACTTACGCCACCTATATGTGCATAGGAAGTGTACTGTGTACAAAGTGCATCAGTGATCTGAAACCAATAAAAATTCACCTTTCTGTAATTTAACTTCAGCAAACTAAAATCTGATGTGGTCTTTTTATAAAAAGTTTGGGCCAGATTCTCAAAGGGCTTACGACGGCGCAACGCCATTTGCGCCATCGTAAGTCCTAATCTGGCGCGGCGTATCTATGCGACTGATTATTAGGCCCCATACACACGAGAGAATTTATCCGCGGATACGGTCCAGCGGACCGTTTCCACGGATAAATCCTCTCAAAGATTTCCGCAGATTTCTATGCGATGGAGTGTACTCACCATCGCATTGAAATCCGCGCGGAAATCCTCTGGCGATGACGTGTCGCGCCGTCGCCGCGATTATGACGCGGCGACGGGCGCGACGCTGTCATATAAGGAATTCCACGCATGCGTCAAATCATTACGACGCGTGCGGGGAATCCCTTTGGACGGATGGATCCGGTGAGTCTGTACAGACGAGCGGATCCATCCGTTGGAATGGATTCCAGCAGATGGATTTGTTGTGCATGTCAGCAAATATCCGATCTGCTGGAATCCATCCCAGAGGAGATTTCTCCGCGGAAACAGATCCGCTGGCGTGTACACACCATAGGATCTATCCGCAGAAACCCATTTGCTGGGATTTATCTGCGGATGGATTCTATCGTGTGTATGGGGCCTTAGAATCAGTTACGCATAGATATCCATTAGATCTGACAGGCGTAAGGCTCTTACGCTGTCAGATCTTAGATGCAATTTTTTTTCCCGCCGCTAGGTGTCGCCGACGTCGTTTTCCCCGTCGTCTATGCAAATTAGCTATTTACGCGAGATTCCTGAACGTACGCGTGGTCGACGCAGTGAATTTACGACGTTTCCGTAGCATTTGCGAAGCGTAAAGTTGCCCCTGCTATATGAGGGGCAACCAATGTTAAGTATGGCCGTCGTTCCCGCGTCAAAATTGAAAAATGTACGTCGTTTGCGTAAGTCGTCCGTGAATGGCGCTGGACGCCATTTACGTTAACGTTGAAACCAATGACGTCCTTGCGACGTCATTTAGCGCAATGCACGTCGGGAAATTTTAGGGACGGCGCATGCGCAGTACGATCGGCGTGGGAACGCACCTAATTTAAATGATCCACGCCCCCTACCTGGATCATTTGAATTAGGCGGGCTTGCACTGGAGGATTTACGCTACGCCGCCGCAACTTTACAGGCAAGTGCTTTGTGAATCAAGCACTTGCCCGTAAAACTTACAGCCGCGTAGCGTAAACGAGATACGTTACGCCCGCATAGTTTTACGCCAGGATACGAGAATCTGGCCCTTTGTATAGACATTTGCCCAGTTAAAGTGCATGTATATTTGTTTTGTGGCAAAAAACAAATTTAATCAGGCTTATTTCTTGTGATGGTCAACTGTTTTTATTTTTAAAATGCCAAATAGCGCATTTAGCAACTAGGTGGTGCTAAGTATCATGGAAAATTCCTATAATACTTAGTGCCATCTAGTGGCCAAATTTGGTTATTTGCCATTTTAAATCAAGGAAAGCAATCGACCAGCACATGAAATATCCTAATAATGTTTGCTTTTACTTCCGTTCACACAGAACAAATATACATTTACTTTACTTTTTCTTTTAAGTCATTTTAAGTCAGCATCTACAAAGACTGCAGTTGCTGACTTTTAGGCTGGAATCACACTAGTGCGGTGCAAATTTCAGCTCTCTTATGTCTGCAGAGAGATAAGAGAACTGTTCAGCAGATCATCTCCGTTTTAGCTGCGAATTTGGAGACCTGGGAGAGGGGAGGGGGAGGGGGGAAGTGTATTGCGGTGAATGAGAGAAATTCTGAAGAGAAATGAACACATCTGCGAATCAGACGCGTGTCCATAGAAGATAATGAGCCTGAATTCGCACCTAAGCCGCACATGTTTTTTCGGCAATGCGCAGTGTGAATGCATCGCCCATATGTGAACCAGCCTCATTGAAATCAATGTATTTTATAATGTTATGCGAATTGGATGCGGTTTAAGCTGCAATAAATTCGCATAGGTGTGAACCCGGCCTTACAATCAGGTACTCACCAGTGCGTAGAGTCCAGTGCTTTCTTCCTACAGCCAAGTCTTCTTACTGTTGCAGGTCCCTGGGGCTGCCCTTCTGGATATGGCAGCTGGCTTCTAATACCATACACAGTGTACAGTGTTTACTTTTTCGTGTCACAGCCTTACACTGGAGCGTTGCATTGGCAGGACGGTAAAAAAAGCCCTGCCAGCCGCATCTTTGAGGGGCTGTAGAAGCAGTGAATATACCGCTCCTACAGTGCTCCTGCCCATTAAAATCAATGGGGCAGCGCCTCCAAACCACCCGCAAAGCTGCGTTTTTGCCGGCGGGTTTAACCGTTTTTCGGCCGCTAGCGGGCGCTTTTTACGACCTCTAGCTGAAAATCGCGGCAAAAACAACGGTAAAGCGCCGCTAAAAATTGCGGCACTTTACCGCCAACGACTGTGACGCCTCAGTGTGAAAGTACCCTAAAGCTGAACTTACACTCAACAGTGTAATCATGAAGAAGCATTCTAGTGTAGTGCTACCCCCACTGGAGCTGCTGGTGAATGGGATCCCCCACCCTGCACAGCCAGGCGCACCACATTTTCCACAGCACATGGAGTCAGAAAACAGTCCGAGCA
Source organism: Rana temporaria (assembly GCF_905171775.1). Lineage (NCBI taxonomy): Eukaryota > Metazoa > Chordata > Amphibia > Anura > Ranidae > Rana > Rana temporaria. Next base: position 48,974,821 of record NC_053495.1, on the reverse strand, counting down.
GCTTAGTTTTTTTGTTTTATTAGGGGATTTAAACTTGAATGGGAATGGGGATGGGGAATATGGGATGCCCACTTGATCAGTGTAGTACACTCTTTAGGGACAACTATATGCACACAGTAGATAAACTCCTTTGCCTCCTGCACCAACTTACTTTCAGATCTCCTTTAACTACTCCAGCACAACTCTTGCTAGTGGAACTACAACACTCAGGACCAGTTGGCACTGTTTGAAAGGTCTTATAAAGGCTCAATTAGACCAGTATCAAATGCCCCTTACAGGCAGGGACCGCGGGTCCCTTTGGTGCAGCAAAGAAAGTCCTAGTGCAAAGCTGTCCTATCTGTGGCTACTGCTCCCAGTACCACCTCTTCAGGCATTGCCAGCCCACATGGCTGCAGCCGCCCCTTTTCTCTTGCCCGTTGCAACACAGTCCTCCCGACTGACACTGCATCCATCCAAGACTGCTCCATACCAGTCCTCTAAGGCTGTGTCCCTCACCAGCCCACCTAGCTAACTTCCTCTCTGGAGATTTTCCCAGCCGCTCTTGTACTGCTTGCTCTTGTACCTCCTAGTCAGGATCCCTCTGTGTCATGAGAAGGGTCCCTTCCGCACCCAAACCCAGGCCTGAGTTCACCCCCCCCCCCAGACTAGATGGTTACTCTCAAAGGCCTCCGACAACCTAACACTCCATCTCCAGCTTCCCCCTGAACTCCACTACCTCCAGCTGGGCTGACCCTGAGTATTTGAGGGAGCCTACCCCCTGCCAACCCATCTGTTGGGGATTGGTCAGGCCCCTATGAATACTCCAGGCAGTTCCACCTAACTTTCCATCCCATTCTTCTATAAATTTCCAGTAAGTTCTAGAAGTAAGCTAGACGTCTCACTGATGCTGTCTGTGAGTCATCCAGTCCTCCCTGGATCCCTGCCCAACCCAGGAAAAAGCACATAGGCTTGGCTGCCACCCAAGCCTGAACAAATTTACCTACTCTAACAAAAAGCAAATCTATTCTAGCACACTAGAAGTTGCTTCACTAGTACACACGAACACTAGAGATGAATTCAACACTGTACTGTTCCAACTGGGAAATTGTTTGAATTATTTAGGGCCCCAGGTAGGAGACTTTTGTGACTGCTATAAACCTTATCTCCTGTCCCCCCACCTAAATAGTAATTGAAGTGCTGCAACTGCTTTATGATAGTAATGTAGAATCCTGCACTTTATACCTGTTAAGAGCTTTATTTTCTAAGTCCTTGTAGAAGCCTGCACTTTATACCTGCTTTATACGGCAGCTGCTGACTTTTAAAAAATGGACACTTACCTGTCAAGCCAGCCCACTATGTCAGAAGCCGAGGTTGAGCAATCCCTCTGTCCTCGGCTGCTTCTGCCGCCATCCTTGGTGAGGGAATCAGGAAGTCAAGCCGTGCGGCTTCACTGCCCGATTCCCTACTGCGCAGGTGCGATTATCGCAGCGCGCCGTCACTGGTCCCCGCTCTCTCCTGGGAACAAGGTTTCCCAGAAGACAGCAGGGGGGGGGTGTGACTTGACAGGCTGGATTCCCCGCGGGGATCAGAAGTAGTGCAAATACCTCAGACAGGTATCTGCACCCCCCTCCCCCTGAAAGGTGCCAAATGTGACACCGGATGGGGGGAGGGATCCAAAAAGCGGAGGTTCATTTTTTGTGTGAAGCTCTGCTTTAAGAGCTTTTTTTTCTAAGTCCTTGAAACAAAAAACAAAAAGTTAGAGGAATTAACAACAATGGAAGATGGGACTTGTAGTCTTTCTACAAGGGGTGGAGGGATGGAGGGGGTGGAGGGAGAAGCACCCCTTGTTTGAGGTAAGTGAGGTGTGGATTGAAAGTGGGGGTATGTGACCATGTTTTATGTTACACATTAAATATTGATTTAACATGGTCAGAAAGTTTAATACCTTCCCACCTGGCCTATAGCAAAATGACGGCCAGGAGGTGGCTTTACCGTTCTGACTGGATGTCATATGACATCCTTCACAGCGTGCCACTGGTGCGTGCCCCTGCGGGCGTGCAGCGCAGCAATCTGTGGTGAGCTGTGTCCCTTGGTCACAGCATATCACCGACTAGGGTAAAGTGTCAATGATGTCCAATCACAGCTATACACATGTAAACAAATGCGGCTTATCGCCATTTCCTTTCCTCAGTGCTGTCAGTGTCTAAAGAAAGGAAAGCCGATAACCAGATTTCCAGTTATAAGGGACATTTACATTGATAAACAGGGCACTAATTATCAGTACCATGATGATCAGTGCAGTCCCATCAGTACAGCATATCAGTGTCCATCAGTGCAGCATATCAGTGCCCATCAGTACAGCATATCAGTCAATGTCCATTGGTACAGCATATCAGTGTCCATCAGTGCAGCATATCAGTGCCCATCAGTACTGCATATCAGTCAATGTCCATTGGTACAGTATTGAGGTGGTTAACTAAGCTATTAGGCCTCACCCATCCGGGGGCCGTGTCTGCCTGCACAGGACGCACATGATTTTTTAGGTTTTATTGCATTTAGGAAACTGTTCAAATGCCTGTGTGTGTGTGTGTGTGTGTGTGTGTGTGTGTGTGTGTGTGTGTGTGTGTGTGTGTGTATGTGTGTGTGTGTGTGTATGTGTGTGTGTGTGTGTGTGTGTGTTTGAGGCTATCCATAAGAGAAGAAAGCAACCCCTATTTAGTATCAATAATAACTAATGGTGATTGAAGTGTAACTATAACATGAGTAAACTTGTAATGAAAAAGGGTTTATATACACAGTGTCTGCAGAACACACCCTCCTCTTTTAGTTGTCAACATGGCGATAAGGTCGAGCAACACATTCTCTCCTCTGTCTCTATGTAACTATTACAGATACATGATGTCACCGGTTTAAAAAAGGTTACAGGGGAACCACCGGCTCTTAGCTACTGCATTTGTTTGCTGATGAGGTCAGATTATATAAATATCCTGAGTGCCATAGTCAGATACAGTATAAAATAAGATAAACAAGATATAGGCATAGTTTAAAGGGGTTGTAAAGGCTGAAGGTTTTTTACCTTCATGCATTCCATGCATGAAGGTAAAAAACTTTAGTGTGCAGCTCCCCCCCACAGCCTCCTCTAATACTTACCCAAACCTCTCTCGATCAAGCGATATGCACTGGAGCCTTGGCTCTCCTGGGTCTCTCCCTCCTCATTGGCTGGGCCAATGGCTCCCGCTGCTGTCAATCACAGGCAGTGAGGAGAGAGCGAAGGGCGGGTCTGAGCCATGCTCTGTGTGTCCCATAGACGCACATGAGTTCCCCCAGAGGAAGCAATTTGCTTTGGGGGCACTCGGCAAGGGGGAGAGGCCAGACGCGCAGGTGGGGGACCCAAGAAGGGGAGGATCGGGGCTGCTCTGTGCAAAACCATTGCACAGAGCAGGTAAGTATATTGGGGCAGATCCACATAGAAATAGATGGGCGCAGCGTATGTGAGATACGCTACGCCGCTGTAACTTACTTTTGGCCGGTTCGAATCCCCAAAGAATTTGCGCCGTAAGTTACGGCAGCGTAGTCTATCTCCGGAATTCAAATCGGCGATTAGGGGGCGTGTTTCATTTAAATGAAGCGCGTCCCTGCGCCAAATGAACTGCGCATGCTCCGTTTCTAAATTCCCCGCCGTGCATTGCGCTAAATGACGTCGCAACAACGTCATTTTTTTTAACTTAGACGTGAATTACGTCCATCCCGATTCATGGACAACTTACGGGAAAAAAAAAAAAATCAAAATAAATGCGGGAACGACGGCCATACTTAACATGGCAGGTCTAACTATATGCGACGAAATACCAGCTTTAACTATACGCCAGAAAAAGCCGACTAGAGACGCCGGAAAAAAATGCGCCGGCCGCTCGTACGTTTGTGGATCGTCGGAAATAGCTAATTTGCATACCCGACGCGGAAAACGACGTGAACGCCACCCAGCGGACGCCGAAGTATTGGATCTAACCCAGATGCTGTTGTATCTTGGTTTGAGGATTCAAACTAAAGATACGACGCGGGTAATTTGAAAGTACGCCGGCGTATCAGTAGATACGCCGGCGTACTCGCTCTGTGGATCTGCCCCGATATGTTTATTTATCTTTTTTTTTTAAAAAATAAAAAAGTAAATCTGCGCTATCAGGGTAAACAAGCAGCTACATACAATCCAGTGAAATAGGAAAGAAATACAAACAAAAAATCCAAAAAATGCAGCGCTAAGAAATGACTGATGAAAAGACAGTGATGTCTATGTTAAACACACATATAAATAAACAAAAAATGTGAGTCCATGATATGTTAATAATTCATATAAAATAGTGATAAATAGTGTGATGAGACACCATAGACCTAAGTCTTAATGATTATAAAAATAGAAGTCCATAAGGTGAACGTGAAATCAAAAGTCAAGATGGTCAATCAAGTGACAGTGATGAGGCACCCACGGTGATTCTAATTGGTCTGGAATGTTAGTGATAACGCCCGCCACCAGGAGGGAAGGCTTACCAGATGCGATGGATCCAAGTGAGCTTATGCCCAAAGGATCAGTAAAGCTTTGTATATGGGATGGATGGAAGGATATACCAGGACACACCAAACAGAGCGACCAGCAAATAACGGTGGAGTCTTCGCTTAGTAACAGGTGGAAGGGATAACCTCAGCTGGGAGATGGCTCATGGGAGTTGAAGAGCTTGCCCAAAGTCTTTAATGACAACAATATTGTCTTTCTGGATCTATACCCTGGACGCCCTTGCACCTGAAATCTTCCATAGATACACTGCAGACCAATAAGGAGGTAACAGTAGCTATTCAGATGTTGTGCAACTGGTTCAGTATACCGGAAATCCAGCGACCCAACTCGAGGAGGTGACAAAGCGCTTGGTTGGATCTCTGATCCACTGGAAAATAAATGCAAACCTCTCTCCCCAGCAGCCTTGGATTGTATTCTATCCAAGGCTGCTGGGGGTTTGCATTTATTTTCCAGTGGATCAGAGATCCAACCAAGCGCTTTGTCACCTCCTCGAGTTGGGTCGCTGGATTTCCGGTATACTGAACCAGTTGCACAACATCTGAATAGCTACTGTTACCTCCTTATTGGTCTGCAGTGTATCTATGGAAGATTTCAGGTGCAAGGGCGTCCAGGGTATAGATCCAGAAAGACAATATTGTTGTCATTAAAGACTTTGGGCAAGCTCTTCAACTCCCATGAGCCATCTCCCAGCTGAGGTTATCCCTTCCACCTGTTACTAAGCGAAGACTCCACCGTTATTTGCTGGTCGCTCTGTTTGGTGTGTCCTGGTATATCCTTCCATCCATCCCATATACGAAGCTTTACTGATCCTTTGGGCATAAGCTCACTTGGATCCATCGCATCTGGTAAGCCTTCCCTCCTGGTGGCGGGCGTTATCACTAACATTCCAGACCAATTAGAATCACCGTGGGTGCCTCATCACAGTCATTTGATTGACCATCTTGACTTTTGATTTCACGTTCACCTTCTATATGGACTTCTATTTTTATAATCATTAAGACTTAGGTCTATGGTGTCTCATCACACTATTTATCACTATTTTATATGAATTATTCACATATCATGGACTCACATTTTTTGTTTATTTATATGTGTGTTTAACATAGACATCACTGTCTTTTCATCAGTCATTTCTTAGCGCTGCATTTTTTGGATTTTTTGTTTGTATTTCTTTCCTATCTTTTTTTTTTAATCGAGCCTTTAATATTACTCTAAGTTTGATCATAATTAGGGCTGGATTAATGCTTCCATCCCTCCTAGACCTACTGGCATGCCCCCCCTCTCTTTATTGACCCATTAATAGGCTAGCATAGACTAAATGGACAAAGGTACGGTATGTGGACAACCCTCTAAATTACTGAGTTCATGTGTTTCCATTGTATGCTACAGCATTTAAAGTAATTTTAGACAATTGTGTGCTTCCAACCCTGTAGCAACGGTTTGGCCAAGGCCTTTTTTGTTTCAGCATGATTGTGCTCTAGTTGACTTAGCCAGCTCTATAAGGACATAGTTTGATGAGTTTTGTGTTGAGGAACCTGAGCCTCCTGCAAACCTCAACTCTACCGAACACCTTGCAGATGAATTAGAATGCACATTGTGAGCCAGGTCTTCTTGTCCAATGTCAGTAACTCACCTCACAAATGCTTCTTTGACTGAATAACAATTTCCAAAAGATAGTATAAAAGATAGGGGAGAGGAGGGTTGCAAATTATATGAATGGCAATGGTTTTGGAATGGGATTCCCAACAAGCTGGTATAGGTGTGATGGTCAAGTGTTCACAAATGTTTGGCCATAAGCTAACAGGATTGGACATTGTAGTCACTCAAGGCATGACGATGATGGGAGCAAAAAGGATGATATTGCTAAAAGTGGCAGTTAGCCCACTCTTTGTTGGTCCATCAAGAACTAACAGTTAGAACTGCAGTGCAAACTACTGGTCCACTCTGCTAGGTGTATGGTCCCAACGGTTGTGAAAACGAAGTATACAAAAATGTAGCACCCTCTACCTATGTAGGTGCTAGAGGTGAGATTTTTTGTCACAGCAGGTCAATTTAGGCAGGCCTAATTGGAAGCTAGGCCTGTTTGTTTTGATCTGTGTGGGCTAGGAGTGGCTCAGAGTTGGCCGGTGACTCACAGATAGCATTGTCTTTTGGTTACTTCCCTCTGGAGGGGAAGAGAGGTGGAGTTGTCCGAGGTGTCTCAGGGAACCTTGACCAATCCTCAACTAGGATTAGCAGGGGGCAGGCCTTCTGAGTAACAAAAGAGGATCTGGACAGGAGACACAGAGAGGGACCCCATAAAAGACAACGGCAGCTAGTGTTGCTGGGCAACTCTCCAGGGGGGGTCAGACATTACTGACATGTGTCAGACATTACTAGCATGTGCTTGATTTGCATGCCCAGTACAAGTACAATTACAGGACATTCTACAAAGCAGATGGCCAAACTTAAAAAATAAGCTGAGCCTTGTTCTACAACCTTACTACCGGGTTAGACATGAACTGTCCTTAGTGGCTGTAGTGGCTTAGCATCAGAGAGACCTTAAAAGAGCTTATTAATCAACCTGCATGAGAGTCAACAAGGAATTGTAAATCAGGCAACACATGGATCGAAATTCGGCTGGTTCAGCAGGGCCCAGCTGAATTTGATCGATGTATGGGCAGGGTGGTTGTTCAGAAATCAATCCACAACCTTCCTGTCAGATTCTTGCCACTCAATAAGTGATGCTGGCCAGGGCTGTCTTTAACGCAGGGCAAAGGGGGAATCTGCCCTGGGCCCTTTCATTGCTATCGGGCTCAAAGCAGCTGCCAGTGATTTGTATGGAGGAAGCCAGACACGTGACAGTGGAAAGCTCAGCGACAGATATCTAGAGCTGTACAGCTGAGTAGGAGGCAGCTGGAAAGTTTTGAGAGGTAGAAAGCAAAAACGGTGTGTGCGAGGAGGAGGGTTGTCAACACACCGAGCAACAGCTTGTCAGCATGATCAGCTGGAAGATGAGCATTATCATTGTGCAGCGCCGCGGGTGGAAAGAGCAGAGGACTTGTTTGACATGCTGTTGGAAACAGTGGGCTAGATTCACATAGATCAGCGGATCTTTAGATCCGCGTAACCTATGTGATTTAAGATCCGCCGCCGCAAGTTTGAGAGGCAAGTGGGTAATTCACAAAACACTTGCCTCCAAACTTGCGGCGGCGGATCGTAAATTCAAATTCCGCGGCTAGGGGGAGTGTACTATTTAAATCAGGCGCGTCCCCGCGCCAATTTAAATGTGCATGCGCCGTCCACGAAGTTTCCCGGCATGCATTGCTCCCAATGACGTCGCTAGGACGTCAGTGGTTTCAGCGTGAGCGTAACTTGCGACGAGCGGTTTTGTGAATCGACGTACGCAAACACGTAAAAAAAAAAAAAAATTGACGCGGGAACGACAGCCATACTTAACATTGGCTGCGCCTCATAGAAGCAGGGGTAAGTATACGCTGGGAAAACGCTTACATAAACGGCGTAAAGTGACTGCGTCAGGCCCGCGTACGTTAGTGAATTGGCGTATCTCGCTGATTTACATATTCTCTGCGTAAATCAGCGAGAACGCCCCCAGCGGCCATTTTTAAATTGCAGTTAAGATCCGACGGTGTAACACAGTTACACCTGTCGGATCTTAGGCATATCTATGCGTAACTGATTCTATGAATCAGTCGCATAGATACGACCGGCCTATCTCAGAGATACACCGTCGTATCTCTATGTGAATCTAGCCCAGTGAGTCTGCGTGGTGAAGCTTCCAGTAACTTCTCTTTGCTTCTGTCCTGCTCCTGCCAAACACACTAAGAACTAAGGTGGGGACTAATTTAAGATTAAGTGAACTTTGCTACTTTACTCTGCATAAGTCTCCAAGCTGTATGTATCCAAGCTGCTTGTGCCGACCTGTGCATTCCAATGTTCCTTTAATATTCTGCATATGCCTGTCGCACAAGCTGCGGTTATTTGAAGCCTGCAATTAGCCTATATGTATATGTGTAGCGCTCACCCCCGAAGGAGCCGCTGGTTGATTTTGGGATCAGCCTACTAAGTTACCCTGGCGGTGTCTAGGGGTGTAGTTGTGAGAACAGCGGTAGTGAGCGAAGGTCCAGACAGCCAATAAATGGTTTTCAATGCTTTATTGTCCAGGCCAAACACGGCCAACATCAACATGAATTGGGAAGGTCAAGGTTGATGAAGGAAAGAGAACATTGCGGTATCAGGCCTGGATATTAAATGGAGCAGTCAGTACTGCTCTGTATAGTACCAATTTTGTAACTCGCCGCCACTCTACTTGGCGCCCCCGGACAGACCACTATAATAGGCCTGGCAGCCGAAGTGTCACTCTGAACTGACTGGGAGGAACAGGTCTCTCTCACAGACCCGGCTCTAGGGCCTCTGCCACAGGCCAATTTCAATAAAGGACTTAGGTGAATAAAGAGAGCGAATCCTCCCAGTAGACTTTTCCTATATAGGCCCCCGGATGACAGCAAGCCATCCCAACTCATAGATAGATGCTTACTCATAGCTCAGGTAAGCATCTATCTATGATGTGAAACATGTCAGCTTTTTGTCCCCTGTGTCCACTTTCTACCATTGATTGCAGTGTTGCATGAATTTTTGGATGTCATACAGCTTTGAATTTTATCCTTTGTTCATTTTTGTTTCAATAAAACGCCTATGAGAGTGCGGCAGTCCAGGATCATTTATTTTTTCCACGGATCAGCTATAAAAGTAGCAGGCTGCTACATATATATCTTAGACACTGCCCTGACGGGTCAGTATTTGGCGCATTATAAATCCATTAAATCAATCAATCTATATATATATATACACACACACACACACACACACACACACACACACACACACACTCTTACAAAAAACTGTTTAAAATGTATTAAACATGGACAGTGTTAGTAGGGCAGAGGGTGGTGTCAGTAGGGCAGTGGTCTGTGTCAGTCATTTTTCATTTTTATTATTTTATTTTCATATTACTTTTTACAATTTTTTTAGGAGCCCCGTTGGGGGCTTTGGTGAAATATCAGCAGGGGTAATCTGCTCCCCACAGGGACACCTGGTACACCCCATGTGCACGCCTATGCTTTCTATACTCTGTACACATTAGTTCCAGCTACTCTTCCTGTTATGAAATACTCAGAAGGCTGTTTTATGGAAGCTTGAATTTGTTAATAAAACACTATTCTCCTTCCAAGACTTCCGGACACAACGCAAGCTACTTGAACAAAACATAGGGGGTCTTGTTATAAAACATTGTTTGGACGGATGTCACATACATTTATGCAAGCTTAATGAACATTCCCCATAATTTTTGTAATAGCTTGATTCCTATGATCGTCAGCTTCATCTAGTATATTTTCTCACTTACAGTTTAGAAAATGAAATCACATTTTAGCCATTGAATGGTACTGATGACTATAGAAATGAATCTATTATGGAAAACACAGGGAACGTTTATCCAGCCTGCATGAATGTGTGTGACATTCGTCCAATGAAAATGTTATAAATATACCCCATGGTTTGGCGTAAGAAATACAAATAACAGCTGTTGGGAGGGTTTATTTTTTTTATCCTGTGAGATGTGTTGAGGAATAAAGTTAGAAAAACTGCAAGTTTCTCAGTGTTTTATCTACTGTAAAATTAGTTTATTATGTAATCAGATATGAGGACCATTTTACATATAGTCATCCAGTAAACATGAACTTGGGACACGTAATAGAAAAAAAAAAACATACACACACACCTATGTGAAAGTGTATCCCGCATGCAATCCCTGCTATGTAATGAGTAGCTTTGGGCAAAAATGTGTTTATAATATGAATCATAGTAATCACTTCTGGACTGGTTCCAGTGTCTACAAACAAACCCAAGACCCGAGGACTTTTAAAAGATTTTTTTGGGCACCCTACAAACAATATACGGTTTGCCAAGAAAACATAAATTTCACCCAAGCTGTTTAAAACTCCAGATTTCATTAAGAACTATTAGCCTGTAAATGAATGAAGAGTAGGAGAAATAGTCAAGGCTTGGGGTTAACCCACTATTTCCTTTTGGAATAATAAGTGCCCTGTAGAGTTGCTTGTGTGCCCATGTGTGTAATTCACAACAGTAAAAGCCCCATGAAGTGGACCATGTGTTCCAAAGTCATTGTACAAGCAGGCTCAAGAGTAAAAGCATGTGATGTGATTGTAAACAGGACCTCCAGGGGAAAAATCCAGTGTATCATCCACAAATAAAAATTAAATATGAATATCTCTTCCTTCTCTTATTACTTTTACACTTTTTACAATGTGATCCTTCAGAATTGATACTCTTCTACAACGTACTGTATATATCTCCGACTTTTCTGGAAGATGAGAAGACAATTTTTTGTTATTTTCGATAATTGGTCAATATTTCTGCAGGGTTCAATGTCCTTATATTGTGTAGTGCCATGCTCCCATTTAGTAGGCGCTATGTGTTACATTTTAGTTGCCTGAGCTGTAGTTTAGCTCAGAAGGATTACGCTAAATTGTTGGTTCTGTTTCAGTTCAGCTGGGATGCACAATTTTCCCCTTGACGGTGGGTGTCGCTGTTACCGCAGGTCAAGGTTGGAAAGGCAGCAGGCTGGATGCACTGGGTATCTCTTTCCCAGAAGCAGCTCAGGGGGCGTGGTCAACCCGCTGTGCATTCTGGGGAGGGGTACTTAAGGAACGGACGCCGTTTTGGCAGGGTCTTCCGATCCTGACCTGATGGCCCTCCTGGCCTCAGGGATGTGTGAGCTGTTTCGTAGCCTCGGGGCCGGCTGGACCGAGGCCTCGCAACTGAGAGTAGGCCCAGGAGTTTCTGAGGCCTACTGATCCAGGGATGGTCGGGTCCTTCGTTACCTTACCTATGGGAGGAAGCTGAACCAGTGGGATTCAATTGAAGGACGTATCCTGGCAAATTTACCTCACTGTGCTGCCGGCCTGGCTGAAAGATTCTTGGCACAGTGAGTTGTGTACTTTATTGGAACTATACAAAGTGTGCGAGTGGTTACACGATCTTGTGGCAGAAGATTGTGAGACGGCCTGACAACACTTATCAAGTCTGTGGCAGAGATTTTGACGAGCTTCGCACCAGCTGCTAGCCCAATGAGAGTAGGCCTATCTGGTGGTGGCTGAAATCCAGTGTAAAACTGAATTAATCCTCTGGATCTAAGTTGTACTCGTGATCCGCAAAGCAAAAGGTACCTTTCCCCATTCCGCTACCCCTCTGTTGGAGAACTTTGTTCAATAAAAATATTGAAAGAGACTTCGTGTTTGGTGCAGACATTTTTGTGGACAACTCTTCAAGGTGAACCCCTGAAACGAGCGTATGGAACAGTGAGGTAATGGCAGGCCCAAATCTAAACCAGCAGCTCCTTCGGGGGTAGTGCTACAATTGTATTCAGTTATAATTGCCACATCCCTTGTACGTTCCTAGTCTCCTTAACGTTGAATTTAACTATATACACACTAGTTTGCAGTACAAAGTACAGGTTTGGTCTAACCTGTATGTGTGTAGGAAGGTCCCAGGCCTACTTTAGTCTAATGAGAACCTCCAGAGCCAGGAACAGATGACATCCTTCTGTATAGAGTGGGTTGCAAGGCATAGTGGGTGTGATGTAAGGTAGATTCATGGGCGTCAGACACTTCTTGAATGCAAAGAGATTTATTTTCTCTTGAACAGAACTGTGGGAGAGAGGGTTTAGGGCTAGGACACCCTTAAGTAGTTGCAATGTCAATTGGCAGACTCAGAGACTTCTACAGGTAGACAGCCATGCAGGGAAAGGCACCCAGCAAGGCACCACATCTGCATGTGTAGGAGAGCTGTCTCCTATTGCAACAGTCTTAGAACAGTTCCTAACACAAATTGTAATGAACTCCTTTACCCTTATACAATCACTTCTTGTGGATTCTCAGCCCACTGAGCTCCCAGTCTCTCTCACTAGACTTGCTGATTCACTGCCACTGAATCCTGTGAGCTCTTCTAATCTTCTTACTTTACAATCTTCCTCGAGCGTCACCCCTGCTTCCCTGCTGGGTCCCTAGCTTAGCACTCCAGATACTCCTCTAACGTCACCCCACTGGCTGGGTCCCTGGCTTGGCACCTGGTGAAGTTTACCGTTTCTTCACTGTCCCTGGTTGGTGAGAATACTGCTCCGGTACTTGCTTCAGCTACTCACTGTGGTCCCTGGTAACAAGGTGGATGGTCCCTTAGTGGCGGCAGCTTCACCTCTACCTCCGACCATGACAGGTTCTCCGGCCAGCAGAACCGTCACTTCTGGTGGACTGCAAGCCGCAATCCCAACCCTATGCTGCTCCCTTGCTTTTGGAAAGCTCCTTAGACAGCCTAGCAGCCAGATGTTCCCGGGATAGGCCCAAACTCCAGCCTAGCAGCCCAAGCAACACAACACATGTCCAACCAGACGGCTGTCCAGGTGGCACAGAACGCTGATCACATGACTCCACCCAAATATACAGGTTCTCCTAGCAGGCTAAGGGGCCCAAGAAAACCCCTGCACATTGGCTGAGACACCCCATATACTCCTAATCTGTCCTTGCATCATCCTTGGTTTATTTTATGTCACCAGGTACCCGACCACCCAGCGACAGAAGAGAGAAGTGCAGCAATTCCAGACTTAGAATGAAATAAATTGATCCCTAACAATTGGCCAAGGCAACTATACCTGGAAGGTAAATTTAGGAGCAACCCTGCCTAGACTTGAGGGTGCTACATCTGTATACCTGGGAACTTGCCAGATCTCTCCTTGCAATGCTGACTTTTCAGTGAAATTATCAAGCTCTGGGAAGCAATGTTTGTAAACATGATGTCATGTGACAGGACTGGCTGCCCTCTTCATCACCCTCCTCACCCCCGCTAGTCCTCCTCCCACTGATGTTACCACTTTCTGCACCCCAGAGCCCTGCAGACTCGTGGACCATAGACCAGAGTGGGGGTTAGAGGCAAACTGACATTGAGCTGAAGCAGTGACAGCACCCAGGAAGGAGTGAAGTAACTGGAGTTGCCAAGATGACAGCAGAGCGCTTTCGATGTCCTCAGTGTAAGACTGAGCAGTCAAGTAGGAGATTCCAGGAGATAAGAGCAGGACAGGTCCCTGACTTCTGCCCTGTGTGCTACTGATGAGATACCTGGGCAACAGGTTAAAGACAGGGGCCAAACTGTTGCCCCCAGAAATTGTGTCAGGCATTTGGGTAGAGGGTCCAGTAGGAAGGACATTCAGGGCAGAAATGTTGTCAGTGCTTCCCCACCCCAGTACCCCACTGACACCCACACCATGGCATTTTCCCCTGAGATGGACGTTGACCCAGGGATGTATTTTCCTTCCAGTGACACGACTGACACAGGGATATATTTTCCTCATACTGATGCTAGGGCATTTCTTCCTTTCCCACTGTTAGTCTCATATTTTGCATATTTTGCACCACTATTAAACTCTTCAATCCTCTACACTATTTTAGTGAATGTAGCAATCATTAAATGAGTTTCGGCATGGCGCACTGCTATTACCTCACCCCCTACCTTGCCCCCACTTTTCTCAGGACTGCTGATATACAAAAGTTCTCAGGTATGTGAATGTAGTATATTATTTTTCCTCATATGTGCCTAAATCCAAGTCACTTCTCTATTCTCTCCATCGCAGAGGGACCGGTCACCTAAGCTCCCTCCTGCACTTCTGCAGAGGCAGTGCCTGGCGTGGGAGTATTTTTTTTTTTTAATATATATTAATGAATTTTTTACTTGATATAAAGGAGCTTTAAGTGCATAATGCATTCTAACTCCGCCCAGACATTCCCAAGCATTGATTGGCACTGTGTGGCCAGCTTACCAGCGACAAGCCACGAAATTTCAATTTGCTACCTGGTAGCAACTTTTCAGCACTGGGGTCGCTTACTCACATGGATCATCAGTTGACTCCTGACGATATCCACCAGGCTCTTCCTAATGAGGGAGAAATAGACTTACACCACCATAAGACAGCTGGGCTTTTTTCCAACAACGTCTTCCTGGCTCTCTCCAGGGAGCTTCTCCAGACGCGACTTCATCCCTGGACCCAAGCTTGTGAATAAGCCCCCAACTAAGCCTAGCTGGTTTCTTCTATGAATCTAATGGCTTCTTCTAAAACTTTGCCCCAGTTGCAAAGCACAGGGATCCTCTTCAGCATGACTGGACCAAGGAACTCTGCACCTTACTGCTCAGGTCTCAGACTATTTATGGTCTCTCTCACCACCAACTGGACACGCCTCCTTAGAGATTGGCTGGAATCCCATACATATTCAGGCTGCCCATTCTGTTCTTCCTCCCACCATAATTAAAGACGCAATCAGAGCAGAATCCAGTATTTGCTGTTGATCAGTTATAATGAGGTCATATTCACAAAAATATTCCTGAACTCGTTAAGAAGTTGAACAATCTTTCTCAATCAACACAGCCAAACTTTATAAATACGAAAACAACTTGTGTTGCTAGCTATTAGACTTTAAGGTGCTACCACCCCACCTTCTACCACAAATTATATAGTCAAATTAAGTGAAGCGCAACACTGTGATAAACTAACAAATTATGTGTACAAAATTATATCAAATATAGTCCATACAAAGAATATAATCCATGCAGTAATATGCAAAAATTGAAAGTAGTGAACAAATACCAATAGGTCCTGCACCCCAAAACAAAGCAACACACTAAAAGCACGCTTATCTGTATCCTCCAATAGGTATTCATCCCAAAATCGACAGACATTCACTCTCTCCTCTCGCTCCAACACTGGATGGAAGCTTCTCCCGATTTTAAACCAACTCGTATGACATCCAACACATGTTATTTGAGACAAAAGGGCAACAACATAGTGCTCTCATTTAAAAAAAAAGGTCTCTTACACCCCCCCCCCCCCACTAAAAAAAAACACTTACAAGAAAAACTGTACAATATCCTTTAAAATATAATGCTTTATAATATGAGCAGCCAGCTCACCACTACACTCGTACAGCGGTGGCTATGTGACGGCAGGGGCTTGGTCCCTCCCTCCTAGACACATTGTGCCATTTGATTGGGCTTCCTCAGTAGGCCTGGAATTTGTTTGAAACTCTGAGGCCTTGTACACACGAGCAGACATGTCCGATGAAAACGGTCCGCGGACCGTTTTCATCGGACATGTCTGCTGGGAGCTTTTGGTCTGATGTGTGTACACACCATCAGACCAAAATCCCCGCGGACAGAGAACGCGGTGACGTATAAGACACCGACGTTCTCTAACACGTGAGTTCAATGCTTCCACGCATGCGTCGAATCAATTTGACGCATGCGCGGGATTTCGGGCCACTGGTTATACGTCATAACCAGCGGACATGTCCGATTAGTTGTACTTACCATCGGACATGTCCGACGGACATGGTTCCAGCGGACAAGTTTCTTAGCATGCTAAGAAACTTTTGTCCGCTGGAAACCTGTCCGCTAGGCCGGAAAACTGTCCACTAGGCCCTACACACGGTCGGACATGTCCGCGGAAACTGGTCCGCGGACCAGTTTCAGCGGACATGTTCGCTCGTGTGTACAAGGCCTGAAGCATCTACTTGTAGGGTCTCAAAAGACATTTTGAAAGACACCAAAATCAAAGGCTGAAAATGTAATGGTTCTAAAAAGTTGTTACAATAAAAGTAAAGGAAAAAAGAAATAGTTAGTGTTATTTTGTTACTGTGTTATTGTTAACAATTTTTTGCTTTGCAAGAATGCCAATCAGCTGAAACACTGATCTGTGTATTCTGAGAGCAGCAGGGTGCTGCTCTCAGTATACATACGTCAATGCCTGTAGCGCTGCAGGAGGAGATTTGTAACTGCAGTTTAAAAAAAAAAGAACATGTATGCCCAAGTATTAAGAGCATAGAGTGGTCAGGGGGCGGTAGTTCCTATGCTTCTGCATGTGCTTTTTTTTTTTATTCTGGCAGAGATTTCTTCATCCACATCGATCGAAGGGTTATACACGGGCTAACGGAAAAAAGAACATTACATGTATGCCCAACATTAGAAGAGTGGGTAGATGTGTGACGGAAGTTTCTAATGGTGGGCATACCATACACTTTTTCTGGCAGAAAATCTTTTCTTTTGCTATACACAGAGACGGCTCTCAGCAGTAAGAGGAAGATGATCACTAAAGTCCTCCAGGATGTATAATATCTTCTCATGTTTCAGGTCAGCGATGTTATAATGGAACACCTGCAATTCCTTAATCCAGACCACTGGAAAAAAAAGACACAGCTGGGAGACATCTGTTCTATATAAATAGTTAACTTACCTCAGCTAATATGCAGATAGAACTTTCTTTCGGGTTAGAGGAAACCTGTCAAAAAAAAAATATGTGAGCTGAATTTTTTTTATTGTGCTGATTCTCTGGCTTCAATACATTTTGGGGCAGATCCACATACATTGGCGCAGGGCACAGCGTATGTAAGATACGCTACGCCGCTGTAACTTACTTTGCATTTGTTTGAATCCTCAACGAATTTGCGCCGTAAGTTACGGCGGCGTAGTGTATCTCTAGCGGCGTAAGGGCGCGGAATTCAAATTCGGCGAGTAGGGGGCGTGTTTCATTTAAATGAAGCGCGTCCCCGCGCCGAACGAACTGCGCATGCACCGTCTGTAAAAACTCCCAGGGTGCATTGCTCCAAATGACGTCACAAGGACGTCATTGTTTTCGACGTGAACGTAAATGGCGTCCAGGACCATTCACAGGCGACTTACGCAAACAACGTAAAATTTTCAAAATTATACGCGGGAACGACGGCCATACTTAACATTGAGTACGCCACCATATAGCAGCTTTAACTATACGCCGGAAAAAGCCAAACGGAAACGACGTAAAAAAATGCGACGGCCGCTCGTACATTCGTGCATCGTCGGAAATAGCTAATTTGCATACTCGACGCGGAATACGACGGAAACGCCACCTAGCGGCCGCCGGAAAATTGCATCTAAGATCTAACCCAGATGCCGTCGTATCTTGTTTTGTGGATACCAAAACAAAGATACGACGCGCAAAATTTGAAATTTTTGTCACTGATTACACAGCCTATAACATGATTTGTTGGGGGGAGTCTGAGCAGTCACATGATTCTCTCCCCCATTTACAGATCATGTTACAGGCAGTGCAATTAGGAGGATAGGGCAGGAGGGGGTATGTCCTTGACATATCATCTTTAGTGCAGCTGAGCCCTGACAGCCAAAGCTTTTGATCCCCACAGCTCAGGACGTTCAAAAGCAAGAAGAGGACGGGGCAGCCCTTCAGTGAAGATTTTGTACAGAATCCAGCAGTCTGCTGCACATGATGGGACATAATTCATTACTGGTAAGTAATGTAACTAAGGCTGTAGAGAAAACAAAATGTTTTTTTTAAGCTAAACATCAGCTTTAAGAGTCCATTCACACTTGTGTGGTCTGTAATGTGACTTTGAAAAGGCTGCCTACACTACTTTGGTGCGACTTTGATCCATAGAATGTAAAGCCGAATCATTATCGCACCAAAAGTTGCATCAAAGTCACGCTTCAAAGTCACACTGGAAATGCGACTGTGCAGATGCACTGATGTGAAGGAGCCTCAATCAAGAGGATCAGCAAAATATAATATTTTTAAGAATTGTAGCTCACATAAACATATTTATGGGAAAGCTGATATGTTATATCTTATTATTTACCGATCAATAAACGATTATTGCGATTTTTTTTACCAAAAATATGTAGAAGAATACGTATCGGCCTAAACTGAGAAGAAAAAAATGTTTTTTTTTATATATTTTTGGGGGATATTTATTATAGCAAAAGGTAAAAAATATTTCATTATTTTCAAAATTGGCGCTCTATTTTTGTTTATAGCGCAAAAAATGTAAACCGCAGAGGTGATCAAAGACCACCAAAATAAAGCTCTATTTGTGGGGAAAAAAAGGACTTCAATTTTGTTTGGGAGCCACGCCGTACGACCGCGCAATTGTCAGTTAAAACAACGCAGTGCCGAATCGCAAAAAGTGGCCCGGTCATTTAGCAACAAAATGGTCCAGGGCTGAAGTGGTTAAAACGAAGAGTAGTCTGAACAGCAAGCTTTTACATTTGCAGAGCTTTCAGCAAGCTTTGTTGAAGCTTTTAAATACCATTCAGCTCCAGTTTGGAAAATGTTGAACACAGTTTCTAATGGAAGTGCTGACAGTCACTTTAAGCAAGCGGCTTTATTGGCGGTTGAAATATAAAACAAGTTTGCATGTGATTGTTACGGCACAGTGTTTGCAGGTTTGTCTTCTCACACTCTGATCCACACAGCAGGATCATTAGCTGTAGGAAGAGTGAGTGAGTTTTGGTAAATGGTAAATTCGATATATTCCCACTTGGCTCCTCACGGCCTGAAAATTACCTTGGATCAATTGCTTTAATAAATCTCATCAGGGCTACCATGAGAGGATGTCAAAAACGCATTGTTAGCATCCTCATTGAAACTGGACCCTGCATACGGAGTGTGTGACAGGAAATACAAACCATATATAAATTCAACTTTTCCACTTAAGAGGAGGAATTACCATTATAATAATTAGATTACATCATGTGCGTATTTTTTATCACAGTTTTCAGAAGCTGCTACATTGGAATTTATAGTAAACCTATGAACGGTTCATTATCCTCTACTCATCTATACAGAAAAAAAGGTAAAGCAGGTTTTAAAGGTGCCAACCAATATCAAAAAGATGTTATTGCACCAAAATTAATTAAAACCAATTAAAAACATGGACAGCACATCCAAATTTGCTACAATGTGGGTTGTATCTGGATATCTTAGCTGACAGCTTGCAATGGTAAACTCAACAAGTTTCACCATGGGCGGCTTCATCAGGAGGAACTTGATTGTGCTTATAACTGTGTCCTCCTAAAACAGGGGTCTTTATACATTTCAGTACAAGGGCCAGGTCACATATTTTACAAATATTTCCGCGCCAAAAAAAAAAACTTTTTTAAATGAATAGATACTATTACTTGAATCCTATTGTAATTAGCATGACCCCAGAGTCCCCCTTTTACATCAGGATCCACAATCAGTCCCCACCCTTTACAACAGGGTCCCCATCAGGGTCTCCCCCTTACATATGGGTCTCTTTCAGAGTCCCTCCCTACATCAGGTTCCCCATCAGAGTCTGCCTGCTTTCATCTGAGTACCCTTTTTACACCAGGGTCCCCCCTGTACCTCCATCAGAGTCCACTCCTTACATTAGAGACCCCATCAGAGCCCCCCACTTTATACCAGGGTCCCCCCTTACATCAGTATCCACATCAAAGTGTCCCTCCCCTTACATCAGGGTCTCCATCAGAGCCCCCCCTTACTTCAGGGTCTCCATTAAAATTCCCCCTTTACACCAGGTTTACCATCAGAACCCACCTTTACACCAGGGTCTCCCCCTCCCTTTTATATCAGTATCTTCATCAGAGTCCCCTCTTACATCAAAATCCTCATCAGAGCCTCCAATTACATCAGGGTCCCTATCACAGTCTCCCCTTACATTGGAGAGTCCTGGCTGCCTTAGAGTCCACGAGACCTGCTGATTGGCTCCTGCTGTATCCAATCACAGTGGGAGCAGGTCACCAGCAGTGTGCGTTTGTGCCCCAGCCCCGGAAGTGCAGGATCAGGTACTAGGTACCTGATCCTCTGCAGAAAAAGCCGCCTTGCCACAGTATATGTACAGTATTCGGTCGGCAAGCGGTTAAAGAGGCCCTGTCACTGACTCACAGAAATCAACTGTAATGCCTCATACACACGATCAGTTTTCCCGACGGGAAAACTGCAAGGAGAGCTGGGAATCCTGGGCGTGTGTATGCTCCTTGCAGTTTTTCCGATGGAAAAACTGCACAAAAACTACCAGACAAAAAAAGAAAACCAGGTCTCTTTTTCCCGTCGAGAAAACCGGCTGACTTTTCCCCAGCGGTTTTCCTATGGAAATTTCCTGTCGGGAAAACCGGCCGTGTGTAGGGGGAATGACTGACTGAGCAGGTTCTCGGCTTTCCCCTCAGGATTTCTGACGGGAACTTCTCCCATCAGAAATCCCGCATGTGTGTACGGGGCATAAGGTTTACATAGTGGCTGTAGCAGCAGGGCAGGAGGTGGAGGTGGAGCAGGTCTGGGGAGTGGACGCTCCATTCTTCTGTGAATGCTGGGGCAAGAATGTCATTGGTTGCGAGGACACCAGCAGACAGAAGCAGAGACCATAAACCTCCCGGGTGACCTGAATCCTCAAATAGTGCACATTGAGGATATGCCACTGAACCTAGCTGTGGGCCAGAAAAAATCCTGTAGCTGATCAGATGTGGCCCACTGGCTGTAGTCTGCAGACCTCTGTCCTGAATCAATGGCCCGGATTCAGATAGCCTTTACGCCGGCGTATCTATTGATACGCCGCGTAAGTGCTACGAAGCGCCGGCGTATGTTCTTACTGTATTCAGAAAGCAAGATACGACAGAATTTTACTAAGATACGGCCGTCGTAAGGCTCTTACACCGTCGTATCTTAGGCTGCATATTTACGCTGGCTGCTAGGTGGCGCTTCCGTAGATTTCCGTGTTGAATATGCAAATTAGGTAGATACGCCGATTTAGAAACGTACGTCCGCCCGACGCATTTTTTTACGTCGTTTACGTTAGGCTTTTTCCGACGTAAAGTTACCCCTGCTATATGAGGGGTATCCTATGTTAAGTATGGACGTCGTTCCCGCGTCAAATTTTGAAAATTTTACGTAGTTTGCGTAAGTCATTCGCGAATAGGGCTGTACGTAGGTTACGTTCTCGTCTAAAGCAATGATGATTTGCAGCGTAATTTCGAGCATGCGCACTGGGATTCTTTCACGAACGGCGCATGCGCCGTTCGTAAAAAACGTAAAACATGCGGGGTCACATGAAATTTAAATAAAACACGCCCACATCATCCAGATTTGAATTAGTCGGGCTTACTCCGGACCTCATACGTTACGCCGCCGTAACTTAGGGCGCAAGTTCTTTCTGAATACGGAACTTGCGCCCTAATTTACGGCGGCGTAACGTATCTGAGATACGTTACGCCCCGCCGATAGATACTCCAATTTATCTGAATCCGGTCCAATGAGTTTAAAAAATTGCAGAATGAACTAATAAGATGACTGATTTCAAAGATGTAAAAAGCTGGCCATACATGGATCAAAATCTGGCTAGTTCAGCAGTATTTAGACAAATATTGATCCATTTATGGTGTTTCTGGTTTCGAGAGTTGATCTAATGTTGGTATATTTCACTTGATCATCGCTTGCAGCTGAGGAGTCCTCCAGTTGGCAGATCCTTCTATGACCAGCTTTAGGCCTCTTTCACACAGGACGGATCCGTGATGATCCGCCCCGTGAACCTCCGCTTGCTCAGCGGGGATCGCTCCGTTGATCCCCGATGAGCCGCCGGATGACAGGGCAGTCCACGCACACTGTGCAGGGACCGCCCTATCAGATCTCCGCTCTCCCCTATGGGGGGATTGGATGGGGGGGATGGTCTGTCCGTGTTCATCCGATCCGATCCGCAGACGGATGGAAAAATAGGGTTTTCCTTCGTCTGCAGAATCGGAGGATTGCGTAACCGGGCGAGATCAGGTGTCAGCGGATGTTCATCCGCTGACACCCGCATACGGTCCGCCCGTGTGAAAGAGACCTTAGGGACTTTTAATTGATCTGTCAATTGTACAACTAAAATCTCACATGATCTTTTTTCTATTCTCTCTCATGTGTTTCAATAGGATGCACAAATAAAAACTATCCATGCGCTTCCAACCTAAACTTCACCCTACAGATGTGACGACTGCATCAGCGTGTTATGCTTGTATGGGGGTAATTCACAATTCAGATCGTATGGAACAATCGGTTTTCACAGCACGGAACAGGTGCGTACAGATTTTATGACAAGGTTTTACAATAAACAGATTTCTGAACCTGAGACGGTCTATGCAAATCTACCAACAGTCACATATCGCATTCACTGACACCTTTGTTTTAGTGAAACCTGAGTCGGGTTGAATCTAGGCCAAAACTGGTAATGGTTGTAGGTGGGGAGATGCTTCTGCTATTCCTTTGAGAGGAAACTGCAATGAACGCTTAACTCCTTTAAACATAGCTCCCAACTGTCCCTGATTTGAAGGGACTGTCCCTGATTTGGAGCAATGTCCCTCTGTCCCTCATTCTCCTCATGTGTCCCTCATTTTGGTCTGATCTATATAGTTGTATATAAAATGCACTTTTTATCTATCAAAAAGTGTTTTCCAGCCCTAAACCTTTCATCCGATTTCTTAATTGCTGCATTTGTAAATTCCAAAAGCCAATGAAAAGGAATAATGGTGGTAAAAAAAAAAGCACTTATGAGTTTAACCAATCTTGTTTTTTGTACAATTCTCCTTTAAAGGGGCGTGGCAATGGGGTGTGTCCTATGCCTGCATACTTTTGCTGATAGGTGTCCCTCATTCCCATCTCGAAAAGTTGGGAGGTATGCCTTTAAGCATAGCATAGTTTCCAACTGTCCCTGATTTGGAGCAATGTCCCTCATTCCCCCTGATTTATCCCTCATTTTGGTCTGATCTAAATAGATGTATATAAAATGCACTTTTTATCTATCAAAAAGTGTTTTCCAGCCCTAAACCTTTCATCTGATTTCTAAATTGCTGCATTTGTAAATTCCAAAGGCCAATATAAAGGAATAGTAGTGGTAAGAAAGCACTTGTGGGTTTAACCAATCTTGTTTTTTTGTACAATTCTACTTTAACCACTTCAGTACTGCACATAGTCATATGACGTCCACAGAGGGGATCTCCCATCCCGGGTGGACGCCATATGACGTCCTGGACTTTGTGCGGTGATATCTGAATGATGCCTGCAGCTAGAGGCATCATTCAGATATCATCGTTTGCCGGCGGCGATCCTGCGCACCATAAGACTGATCATAGCGACGGTTCCGCCGCTTGATCGTTCTTATAGGCGGCAGGAGGGGACATCGCCCCCCTCCCGCTGCCATCTCGGTGCTTCTCTGGGCTCTCCCGTGCGATCGGGGGCCCGGAGAAAGAATCACGAGCGCCGGATAGGAAGCATAGAGATCACTGGTCTCTATAACTGTCGGAGGCCCGGGTGCGATGTGATGACGTCACGCCCGGGTACCTGGAAGTAAACAGCCACGATTGCGGATAGTAAGCATGAAATCGGTGAATTTTATTTCACAATCTCATGCTTTCCAGCCTGGAGGAGAGATGTGGGGTCTTATTGACCCCGCATCTCTCCATAAAGAGGACCTGTCACACACTATTCCTATTACAAGGGATGTTTACATTCCTTGTAATAGGAATAAAAGTGATCAAAAAAAAAAAAGTGTAAAAAATAAATAAGTAAAATAAATAAATAAATAATATATATATATATATCTTTTTTAAACGCCCCTGTCCCTGGTAGCTTGCGCTCAGAAGCGAACGCACACGTAAGTCCCGCCCACGTATGTAAACACCGTTCAAACCACATATGTGAGGTGTCGCCGCATGCGCCAGAGCGTGTGCAACAATTCTAGCACTAGACCTCCTATGTAACTCTAAACTGGTAACCTGTAAAATGTTTCAAAGCGTCGCCTATGGAGATTTTTAAGTAAGGAAGTTTGGCGCCATTCCATGAGTGTGCGCTATTTTAAAGCGTGACATGTTGGGTATCTGTTTACTCGGCGTAACATCATCTTTCAAATTTTACAAAAAAATTGGGCTAACTTTACTATTTTGTTATTTTTTAATTCATGAAACCATTTTTTTCCAAAAAGAAGGCGTTTGGAAAATTATTGCGCAAATACCGTGCAAGATGAAAAGTTGCAATGACTGCCATTTTATTCCCTAGGGTATCTGCTAAAAAAACATATATAATCTTTGGGGAGTCTGAATAATTTTCTAGCAAAAGAATGATGATTTGTACATGTAGGAGAGAAGTGCCAGAATAGGCCCGGTATGGAGGTGGGTATAAAAGCCCTGTATTGAAGGGGTTAAGGTGGCATGGCAAGGGGGTGTGTCCTATGACTGCATACTTTTGCCGATAGGTGTCCCTCATTCCCATCTCAAAAAGTTGGGAGGTATGCTTTATGACCAAAACAATCAGAACAAATTTAGCAGCATCAGCATGCACTAATCATAACTATGGGCTAATTTCCCTAGTTAATTTCTGCCTAGAGTTCAGCTTTAACCAGGGACGTCTTTAATATCGATTAGGCCCTGGGAAAAATTTCTTGGGCCCCCCCTCCATGCAATTTCGCTCTCTACCTGTCTGCACACCATGGACTGGGGTGGTGAGGGGACCCATCAATGGACAGAAAACTCCCAGGGATCCTAGAACTCATGAGTTCAGTGGCAGTGCTGGGGGGAGGGGGAAGGTGTGATAAATGGCAATGCTGATTTTTTTTACAGTCTACCAAAATAAAGAGGAGTTTCAACACTGGTCACCAATGTAACCAATGCGGATCCTGACCTCCCTGGGGCCCTAAGCAAAAAAGAAGCCGGGGGGGGGGGGGGGGGCCCTGCCAACAGTGACATGTCACATTAAAGTTGAGAAGCGGGGGGGGGAGGGGGTTTCTGCTGTTGGAAATTACATCTTACATTAAAGTGAGAAGCGGGGGTGCTGGCTTCTTACCTCTTCTCCCATGCAGCCAGTGAGTTGAGAGGTGGGCGAGGGGCTGAAAATGACTTCTCATCAGGCGGGGCCTCTAGTACTTTGGGGGGCCCTCCGCAGCTTTGCGGGGCCATAAGCGGCTTGCATAGTGAGCCTATAGGGCGGATCGGCCCTGAATGTAACAGGGGTTTATACTGACCACTAATGTAATAGAAGCATTCACAGTAACCACCAATGTAAGGAGGGGGAGCTTCACACTGGCCACTATTGTGAATACGAGGATTGTACCCCAAGCCCCAATGTAATCAGAAGATTTACAATGACCAACAACGTAAAGGGGATTTTCACTGACCACTAATGTAATAAAAGCATTCACAGTAACAACCACCAACAATAGGACAGAGCTAGGCAGCATTAGTGGCAGTACTTCACACTGAGATATCGGGAAACAGCACAGAACTAAAACTTCATGGGACAAGGGAATTTAAACTGGGATTGTTAGCAAGTATGAGGTAGCTTCTTTGGGCCCCACAACAATGACAGGGCCCAGGGCAGCTGCCCCTTTTGCACTGCCTTAAAGATGGCCCTGGCTTTAACACTAACATGCACATTTTGGTGACAGGGCCTCTTTAACCACTTCCGGACTTGATGTCCGTCGGGACCCTCCAATTTTTCAGGACACAAGCAGAACGGTATTCTGCTTATGTAAACAAGGCAGACTGCCGTTCTGTCAGTAGGAAAGATAGTGATCCTGAGTTTCTGAAAAGAAGGAACACAGATATGTGCCTTCCCATAGTACAAGCACCTCCCACACAGTAACCAAGCACTCCCTAGGCACACATTTAACCCTTTGATCGCCCCTGATGTTAACCCCCTTCCAGCCAGTGTCATTAGTACAGTGATAGTGTATATTTTTTAGCACTGATCAATGTATTGGTGTCACTGGTTCCCAAAAAAGTGTTACTAAGCCCTCACTCACACTGAAAATGGCTTTGAAATCACGCAAGTTCATCTGAAAATAAGAAAATAAAATCGCAGGTGTGACCACTCCCCTCACAAATTTACACTTGGAAATTGCACATGCTAAGCTGAATTTGCATTGTGATGTAAAAACAATTGCAATACAAATTTGCACCGTGTACCGCATTAGTATGAACCGAGGCTGAAACAATATTTATCCTCCCACCCATAAATGAACAGCATGAGTTAAGTGCAGCTTCGCTGTCATAGATAATTGGAATTCAACCACAAATGTGATTTTCAAAGCGGTTATTATCTAGAACAGGGAATACAGTGTTTCTATGGTGATAATCCTTTCGACCCCACCCGTAACTGAAGGAAAATGCTCCATACAGTTATGTGCAAACATTTTAATTCCATTGGTTCTACCCATTACTGAAAAGCATACCTTTAATATAAATAAGTGCATCTCTGCAGTCACAGATTAATTGGAATTCAACCACAAATGTGTTTTTCAAAGCGGTTACTAATTAGAACGGGGATTACAGCGTTTCTATGGGGATAATTTTTCCAACTCCACCCATAACTGAAGAACAAATACTCCATTATGTGATGTGGAAACTTGCAATCCCCTTATCCTGGTGTGATTGCTCTGTGAATGAAGCCTGTTGTGTAGTTCAGAGTGTGTCCTTATTAAACAAAAGTCAAACCATAGAAAATAGGAAATATTGGAATTATGGACACAATCAATCGACTACATGACGCAGATTATCAATAACTTTTACATACAATTAGTGAAAGTAAAAACTGCGGGCCAGATTCATATAGAATTGCGGCGACGTAATGTATCGCATTTATGTTACACCGCCGCAAGTTTTACGGGCAAGTGCTTGATTCACAAAGCACTTGCCTGTAAACTTGCGGCGGCGTAGCGTAAATCCGGCGCAAGCAAGCCCGCCTAATTCAAATGGGGCGTGTATCATTTAAATTAGGCACATTCCCGCGCCGAACGTACTGCGCATGCTCCGTTTTGTAATTTCCCGCCGTGCTTTGCGCGAAATGACGTCGCACCGACGTAATTTTTTGAACGGCGACGTGCGTTACGTCCTTTCCTATTCCCGGACGACTTACGCAAAAAAAAATTTAAAATTCGACGCGGGAACGACGGCCATACTTTAACATGGCAAGTCTAAATATAAGCCAAGAAATAGCAGCCGTAATTACAGTATACGCCGGGAAAAGCCGACTAGCGACGACGTAAGAGAATGCGACGAACGCGCGTACCTTCGTGGATCGCCGTAAACAGCTAATTAGCATACCCGATGCGGAAAACGACGCAAACTCCACCCAGCGGGCACAGAAATATTACACCTACGATCCGAAGGCGTATGCCTGTCGGATCGAAGCCAGAAGCCGTCGTATCTTGGTTTGAGGATTCAAACTAAAGGTACGACGCGGCAAATTTGAAAGTACGCCGGAGTATCAGCAGATACTCCGGCGTACTTTTTCTGTGAATCTGGCCCTGAAAGTCTAATAATGTGTACAACCATAATGCCCCGTACACACGACAAGTTTTCCTGTCGGAAAAAGTCTGATGAGAGCTTTTGGCCGGGAATCCCGACCGTGTGTATACTCCATCGGAATTTTTCCAACAGGAAAACTGCCGGGACAAAAAAAAAAAGGGAGCAGGATCTCTTTTTTCCCGTCAGGAAAAAATCCTAGTGGGAAAACCGTTCGCCTGTATGCAATTTCAACAGAAAACGTGCATGCTCAGAATTAAGTCGACACATGCCTGGAAGCATTGAACTTAATTTTTCTCGCCTCGTTGTAGTGTTGTACGTCACCGCGAGCTTGATCGAAATTTCGTCTGAAAAAACATCGTTTTTTTTCAGACGGAAAACTGCTCGTGTGTACGGGGCATTAGGGTAGTGATGATTCCAAATCCTGACATTAAGGGAAATCCAAATTCACTAAGTGATCTACCACCAAAGATAAGATGGACTCAAACCCTCAGAGAATCACAGGAACATCTCAGACAGGCGTGATGGGACAAGATGTCACTGTGTAAGTAAAAGAAGGGAAAATTCACATAGTGTAAAAACATAAAGATATTTATTGATCCAATAAAGTTCAGAATACTCAAATGTATTGCGGAGGTCTGCCGCGAGTTATTGCAGGATTTAGAAAGAAGCAAGTTCTTTCTAAATCCTGCGATAACTCGCGGCAGACCTCCGCAATGTCTCCTGGGAACAATGACAACAGCTCCCAGGAGACTTTGCGGCATCGAGGAAGTGATGAATCCATATACAGGATGCGGCCAGTAACATAAAGGATTACTAAGGTTCGCCTGCCCCAGACAGTGACTCGAGCTGGGCATCGCCGCTTAGTGAAGGATTCGCTCCGGCGGCTCGGCTGCTCTAGTCCTGCAAAGGGAACTGAGTTCCTGCTGTGAAAAAAGTGCAGGAACTCCGTTCCCACGCGTTCCCGCAGGACTTGAGCCCTGATGTGGCTTGAAAAAAATAGAACTCATACAAACGAATGAGTCCGCCGCCCTGCAGGCATCCCTGCATTCAAACTAGGGGGGGGGGGGGGGGTAGATCACTTGAATTAGAATTTTTGGTGAATTTGGATTCCCAATATGATTGTGTTTCGCTGCACATGGTGACCCCTGGATGTCAAGATTTGGAAACCTCACTACCCTTATGATTACACCTATTATTGGACTTTCAATTTTTACTTTCACTAATTGTATGTAATAAAGTAGCACTGCAAATATTGCTTTCTTATGTTTTCTGCACAGTACATCTGACTGTTTTCCGCTAGCAGTGTCTTCAGTTTCTTGCCTTTATCTTGCCACACTATCAATAATTTTTGCCCATTGATTTTTATTTTCCGGAGCCATCCATAACACAGCTGAACCTGCTTCACTTAGCAACATTAAGGCTCCATTCACATCTATGCGACAACGGCGTACGCAGCGTATTTTGCCGCGAGTGTGAAACTTTTTTTTTTTTTTTGACAAAGCATTCCCATTGCTGTCAATGGGCGAACGCCAATGTCGCCTGAAAAAAAGGGTCCGGGACTTTTTTTCAGGCGACAGGCGTTCGGCGTCTATGAGATGTGAACCATCTCCATAGACAGCAATGGGAATTCTCCCCTCTAGCGGCAGAAGCGTCCGGCGTCGGGCGTTTTGTCGCATAGATGTGAATGGAGCCTAACTCGCCGGCAGATAAAGTTTTGTGTTCTGCACGTTTTCTTCAATTTCCTGGAATAAATGTGACTTTTATTCTCACCAATATTATATAATATAATATAATTTGTGTACTGTATTGATCTATTCTCGTAGGCAAATGTTGCAAGTGAGGATTATATCTGATGAAATGCCCTGTGTTTGTCCGATTCTTCAGATCAGCCGTTTCCTTCTTAGAACCACATAACAGGAAAAGTCCTTGGAAAACGCTGATTTAAGCTGGCCATACACCTATAGATTATCTGCAGATTTTCTATGGTTAGATGGAAAAAGTGCAACAGATTTCTCTATGTATGGAGGAATCTCCCACTTTTTCCATCTGACCATAGAAAATCTGCAGATAATCTATAGAAAAAGTCTTAGGAAACTGGGAATTTGGTATTAATTTCCATACTTCTTGGAATGTGTTTGCATAATAAGTGCATGGACTTATAAACAAAAATAGAGAGACAATTTTGAAAAAAATTCTATATTTTTTACTTTTTGCTATAATAAATATGCCCAAAAATATATATAATTGTTTTCCCCTCAGTTTAGGCCGATGCATATTCTTCTACATATTTTTGATAAAAAAAAAAAAAAAATCGCAATAAGCGTGTATTGATTGGTTTGCGCAAAAGTTATAGTGTCTATAAAATAGGGGATAGAATTCTGGCATTTTTATTATTAAATTTTTTTACTAGTAATGGCGGCGATCTGCGATTTTTATTGTGACTGCGACATTATGGCGGACACATCGGACACTTTTGGAACCATTGTCATTTTTACAGCAATCAGTGCTATAAAAATGCACTGATTACTGTGAAAATGACACGGGCAGTGAAGGGGTTAACCACTAGGTGTCGCTGAAGGGGTTAAGTGTGCCCTAGGGAGTGCTTCTAACTGTAGGGGGGATGGGCTGTGCGTGACACGACAGTGATCACAGCTTCCAATTACAGGAAGCTGTGATCACTGTTCTGTCACTAGAAGACTGGGGAAATGCTTGTTAACATCAGCATTTCCCCCTTCTTCCTCAGCATGACACGATCGCGAGCGAGTCCGCGGGACCCGAGGTCGGAGTCACAAAGCTCCCGGGAAGCGCCGACGGCAACGTGTCCACAATGCTGCTTCTTAAAGGGGATGTATATATACGTCCTTTTGTCTGTCCATGCCATGCTGCAGATGTATATCTGGTGCGGCGGTCGGCAAGCAGTTAACTTGTGCTTTAAAAAAAATATATATTCATAAAAATAATCCTCTGCTATTAATATGTTAAACAAACTACCACAAAATAATTTTTTTTTTTAAACAAAATAACAGTGTTACAAACTAAAAATCTCTGGATATAGAGCCGCTAGACAGTGCAATCACAACACTTGTACATTAAATAATAAATAGTGAATTCAGATACAGGTGTGTTATCACTTTGTACGTCACTTTTTCTAAACATTTCTTATTCACATACTTTTTTTTTTTCAGTAGCCCTACTTTCAGAAGCCCAATTATCAGGTGCAACGCGTCTAGGGAGGAGCAGAGTCTGTGACGTCGCGCCGAGATCACACCGCACGAGGTGGTGAGCTGGCTGGGGTGATTTCTTATAAGCGCTATTGATTTTTATGATTTTGTAAGTGTATTTTTATAGTGGGGTATTTTAATAAAGAAGTCAAACAGAATACACCTTGTCTATGCACCTTTGCTTTATATGATACTGTATGTGAGCTGAACTGGGGCATTCCCTCAGGCAGCAGGCTGGCATGTTGGGAAGAAAGGGGAAGACAAGATTTATTTGGTTGGGAGTGTGATGATCGAGTTATTTAGTGTATTGATGTGAACAGGCATTTTGTCTGGTAGAGGAGTTGCACTTGTGTATAAAGAGTGAAAACACGTTTATTATCCATACTTTTTGGGCCCAATTTGGAAATTTTCACTTAGGGGTGTACTCACTTTTGTTGCCAGCAGTTTAGACATGAATGAGGGGACAGAACATTTACACTGTTATACAAGCTGTATACTCACTACTTTACATTGTAGCAAAGTGTCATTTCTTCAGTGTTGTTACATGAAAAGATATAATAAAATATTTACAAAAATGTGAGTGGTGTACTTACTTTTGTGAGATACTGTGTATATACACTCAAAAAGAGGCTCTAGAGAAGAAAATGTTGGGTGTAGCACTTTTTATGTCACATGGTATTTGAGAAGCGTTAATGCACTAAACCACAAAAAATATCCCAACTGTTTGGAAAAAAAAGAAACAATGATGTTACACCAACTAAATAGATACCCAACATGTCACACTTTAAAATTGCATACACCCGTGAAATGGTGAGACTCTACGGTACTTAAAAACCTCCATAGGCAGCAACACTTTAAAAGCCTTTACAGTTTATAGTTACACGGGAGGTCTAGTACTAGAATTTCTACTCTTGCCATACATATTTGCGGATATACCTTTACGTGTTGGTGCGATCACTGTTTACATACAGTATGCGTTTGCCATGGCACACAAGCATATGGGGGGGGGGGGGGGGTGCTTATATTGCCATCATCCAAGATTCTCCTCCAAGATTGGTTTGATCCTATGATCTCACCAGCCAGTAAGAGTTTTTTTTTTACATCTGAGCAAAACCAGAAATGACAAATTCCTTTATTGCTTCCGGTTAATTAGACAATTAAAAATGATCAGGGAAGTTCCAGACCTCTCTATGGTATGCCATCTGAACTGCCGGTAAGTCACTGGAATGCGTGCAGGAGACCCTTTCTGCCACATGTACAAGCAACCCAGGGGCTATTAAGCCTCTGGATTGCTTTTGCTTTATTCGGCACGGCCAGCTGAAAACACTAATACTGGGATCATGACTACAGCTTCCGCTACATGGTTCAGCAAGAACCAGTCTAATTTCAATCCATCGCTGGCCGTTCCCATTCTTAAGCGTTAGTTCTGTTTAAGAGAAGTCGACCATTAGATCAGTTGCTTATTTTTTGTTTGATCAGCACCTGCAGCACTGATTAGTGTGTTCTGACAGCAGAGACGATCCTGCTCTCAGAATACAATAACACAGTTGGGACGACTCCTCCGGCCATCTTACTTGTGTGGATGGGGGAATCCTTTTTTTTTTTAACAATCAGCACGCTGGCTGATCAAAAGCATCCATCGATGGCCAGCTTAAGAGATGGAACTTTTCCAGCATCTCTAATTGGTCCTATTAAAGTCACATGGCATTTTTGGAAATAGAAATGCAAGAACGAAATTAGACAAAAAACACTGAAATTCACATTTAAGTCTGGCATCCTAAATCATAGTGGGTCACAATAAAATTTTGGTATCAACTCTACCGATCACACCCTCATTTATAGCTAAAAAAGCCTGCGGACTTCAACATTGGACTGACTGCTTCTTATTGTCGCCATTTATGTTTCCATTGTAGCAGCTGTGCCTGTATATTTTTTTTAACCAGTACTATTTTATTTATTTTTTCTTCCCACTTCAGACTTAACCATAGACAGAAAGAAGGTAGCGAGACTTTCCCGGCATTCATTTACCCGCCATGTCTCCTTCATGGTTTCGCATCATATGTGTTTTTTTTCCCCCTCTCCCTTTTCCTTGTTATATTTATCTTTATAGTTCTTTTATTTTCATTTCTTATTCCTTTTATTTCTTTACTTATTGTTTCCTAATTTTTATTTAATTTTTTTTAACCTCTGAAAAGGGAGAGCAAAATAGATTATTAGTACATCAGTATCTTTTTGCAATCTAGTTCCCTTCCCTCCACCCCTTCCCAACCCCCTCTCTTCTCCCATACCGTTCCCCCTCTCCCCCCCCCCATCCAACCCCCTGGTCTCTCTCTAATCTCTGTGTCGACGGATACCACCTGCTCTAGCCCTTATGGGTGCTACCTCTTATCGTTTATATTGTATTATGTTAAACGTCCATCATCTCTGCATATTCCATTGTGGACTTAAACCCTTTCCACTCTTTCCATTTCTCTTCAAACTCCGCCCACTTTCCTCCATCTCTGAATCTCAGATATTCCATACTATACATTTTGTCTATTTTTTTGGACCATCCTACCAATGTTGGTCTCTCCAGTTGTTGCCAGTTACTAGATATTTGATTCTTGGCTGCATTCAAGAACTGTGGGATTAATGTCCTCAGATATTCTTTGGTTGGCATTTGGGCTCCGTGTAAAATACAGACCCACGGGTCATCTGGGAGATCTAGGTTTGAAATTTCTCAAATTTTTTGTCTTATTTCCACCAAGTATATTCTGATTTTGGGGCAAGTCCACCGAATGTGGGTCAATGTACCAATTTCATTGCAGCCTCTCCAACAAAGGTGCGTTGTAGTTCCTGGGCTCGTATGAATCCTATCAGGTGTGAGATACCATCGTACCATGCATTTGTAATTCTGCTCCATAATATTATTGTTTACCGATGTCTTAAACAAGTATTAGATACTATTATTTTTTTTATTATAAAGGCTTCTTTGTATTTGCTGTCAGGCTCTATTGTTCTATAGTGAACACGCACACATCTAATGATCTGAATATCTTTAATGACTCTACTTAAAACTTCCTTTCACTAGGGATAATTCCAATGTATTTGTGGAATGATAACTTGGACTGTAAATGGCCCCAATCAACCATTCTCTCCTTGATGTTAATGACACAAATTTTTTTTTTTTTTAATAAATTGCCCATAACCTTGTGAAGTTATTACTCATAGCCAAACCCATCTACCCAATTCTAGGCCTGCAGCTTTATTCTGACAAGGTGGAGCAGGCCTGCACATGAACCTTGGCTTGGAGGCTTGAGATTTATCATTTGTTCCTTTCTGATCCTCGCTGCCGAGCTGTGACTTGTCCACTTATGTACCTTGTAAGCCACCAAGCACAGAGCAGGTATAGAGTACTTTAACTGTGTTTGTTATAATGCACCGTCTATGAATTGTGACAACTCCGCCCTTAGTACTGTATAGAAAAATATAAAATCGATGAAAAAAATAGCTGTTCACAAGATATCTAAATACAGGATATCTGATATAGCAAAAAATAAATAAAAAAATTGCTGCACCACCCCTTAAGTGCCGGTTCATACTGCGGCAACACGACTTCCAGCGCGACTTTACAAAGCAACTTGGAGACGACTTGAGCGCGACTTCAGCGCTACTTGGAGCGACTTACAACGTGACTTCAAGTTGCCTCCAGGACAGGCGACTTTGCCAGTGGCCAATCACATAATATTATGCTCTGTGGGAGGGGTTTGCCTATTGGGGAAAACTATTTTCACTTCCTGGAAAGTTGCTTCAGTTAAGACAGGGGATGTGACTTGGAGGCAAATTCCATTGAAATCAATGGGTACAAGTCGCCTAGAAACCGCCTTAAAGGAGTACAAGAACCTTTTCTGAAGTGGGAGCGACTTCAGTAGTGTACATTAAGACAGCTCTCATTCACTTACATGTAATTTTTCATGTCGCGCGACTTGGGGTGACACAAGTCGCCCCCCGCTCCAGGTTGCGGTGGTGTGAACCAGGTCTTAAGTGATTATAACCTAAACAAGCCACATACAATAAAACACATTTACCCCTTATAACAAAATCAGTATTGTGGAGCTTAGGAGCCGACGTCATCACGAGTGAGCAGCACAGTATTATTGCTTTTAATGCTGGATCTATCTCTATGGTTGCAACATTGAATCCTAATAAAGTGATACTGTTCTGTGGCTTTACACTATAATCGAGTTCCTTCTTTCCTCCTGTATGGTCCACAATATGTAATATTCATTAAGAGTGGATCAATTACAGCATCAATATTCTACTACTCATGAAAGGTTCTAATAATTATCTGTGCCTGACTTAATAGTGGGATATAAGCATACGAATATTGATATTAAAACCTATATTTATGGGACTTCTAATTCATCTGCAAAGGGAACAAACTCACATGCACAACGAATATAAGCAGAATATATAAACAAGGGTGCTTTTCTATAGCATGTACACTGCAGCGCCTGAATATATGCCAGTGAAGCCGTGGCATGTCTGAGGTAATGATGTGATTTGGATTTGGTCTAAACGCAGTAAGCATTTTTATATGCATATACTAAAAAGGAATAAAATTGCATCAAGTAGTGTGCAGAGGTATACTAAAAAAAAAAAAAAAAACTATATATACACAGTAGTGTGAAAAACTGTGTCCCCTTCCTGATTTTTTTTTTTTTTTCTTGCATATTTCTCACACTTAAATGATTCAGATCAAACAAATTTTAATATTACACAAAGATAACCCGAGTAAATCCAAGATGCAGTTTTTAAATTATTATTTAATTTATTAAGGGAAAAAAG
Organism: Rana temporaria; assembly: GCF_905171775.1. NCBI lineage: Eukaryota > Metazoa > Chordata > Amphibia > Anura > Ranidae > Rana > Rana temporaria. The sequence continues at coordinate 48,939,031 of NC_053495.1, read as the reverse complement.
CTGTTTAAACCTCCCTGGCCCTATGTGAAAAAATAATTGCCCCCTCCCATGCTGATCTGTGGTGCACCTTGCAGAAACATACATGGGGCGTAATATTATTTGGGTTTTCAACAGGCATTGTGAGCTAGAACTGAAACACATGCATTGAACATCAGTGTATGATCAGCTAGATAGGTACCTGGATCACTGTTCATACAAGTAAGTGATGGTTTGCCCACAAATGTGGGTCAGTTATCCAGTATACGTCTTTTTTTTCTACTTCTACACAGTGGATCACTCACAATGTGCTGAATCGAGATCGGGCTCAGGTAAAGATGTAGGGGACTGGGAAGCTGATCATGGAAGTTTTTTTTACCTTAAAATAAAACTTTTTTTTGCATTTTGGATAGAAGGGATGGATATAACCCCAGTCAGATTTATTTTTTTTCCCCCACAATCTGTGCCCCATTGCAGAGATTTCCCTTCACTTCCCATCCCAAAGCCAAAACAGGAAGCGAGAGGAAATCCCTGCAAATCAAAGAAATTCTTTGGGGACCCCCAGGTCACCAGAACTAGTGTCCCCATTGGAAGATTTCCTCCCCATTACTTTTCTGGGGACAACCCAAAATTTGTGATTTTCTTTTACTTTCCATAATAGTACAGGAAAAATATAGAGCGTGACTCTCCCTAAAGGGGGCACAGACAGCAATAAAAACTGACAGGTGTTCCAATACCTCTCCATGCTATCCAAAACTTACCGTATATACTCGACTCGAGTATAAGCCGACCCCAAGTATAAGCAGAGGACCAAATTTTACCACAATAAACTGGGAAAACGTATTGACTCGAGGGTGAGAATGCAGCAGCTACTGTAAGTGGAAAAGAGGGTCAACAATGCCCATTTGCATGCCTCACTGTGCCACACCTCAGTGTGCCCATTGCAGTCTCACTGTGCCCGAGTACCTGCAATCTTGACAGGCGTCCATTTTTTAAAAGTCGCTTCCTCTTGGTGTTCCATGGTGTCCCGCCTATCACGGAGGTCCGCTCATCCTCGGACTCAGTTTCCCAGCAGACACTGTGTTCAGTGTTCCGCCAATCATGGACATTCTTTCATCTTTGAACAAGAGGACGTCCGCGATTGGCCGAACACAGTGTCTGCTGGAAAACTGTCCGAGGATGAGAGGACCTCCGCGATAGGCGGAACACAGTGCCAAACCCCTATCACGAAACACCAGGAGGTAGCCGCAACTTTTAAAAAAAAATGAACGCCTGGCAAGAATTCAGGTACTGACTCGAGTATAAGCCTGGGGGGGCATTTTCAGCCCTAAAAAAGGGCTGAAAAACTCGGCTTATACTCGAGTAAATATGGCAACTACTTTTTTTTGTCTTTAAAGTCAAAAACAAAAAACTTTAGCCTTTACAACCACTTTTATGGTGTGCTTGGAGTTCAGCATAAAGGGGTTGTAAAGTCTCAAGGCTTTTCACCTTAATGCCTTCTGTGCTCCAGCTGCCCCCAGAACCCCCCCCCCCCATTTTCCTTACCTGAGCCTGTCCGTTACAATGACATGGACGAACCCAGCGGCTCCAACTCTGTCCTCATCGGATAGATTGATGCGTTCATCAAATTCCAGTGACACGGAAGCAGGAGGTCTCTGTCAATGGACGCAGCAGCGGGACTCAGGAATGCACCCAAACAGGTGCCTTCAATGGAAAGTGTCTCTCGGCAGGGGCCCCAAATGAAGGGAAGGAGCCAGGAGTGTCAATAGGGCCCCCCCGAAAAAAAAAAGGAGGATCGGGGATCCTTTACAACTCCTTTTTAACTGGATGACTGATGAGAAAACCCATCCTGGCAGATCAAACGTTTTTCTTGTGACTGTGAATAGTGTAAAGATAGGCGCTACCAATTTCCTCCCATCTTATCAATATTTTTATATTCAAAATATATAAATCATATATGCACAAAGTGTTTAGATCTTCCAGCAAACATAGAAGTGCATAAGCTTCTAATTCAACTCTAGTCCATATTATCCCAAACACTGTATTCTTTAAATACTCTTGTGCGATGAAATCGTATAAAAGTGCTCCACCACGTGCAGAAGAAATGCGCACTTGCCAACCATACAGTATATGCAGGGGTCAAGTCCTGGGGGAAAAAAGTGTGGGAACTCCCACCCAAGATCAACTCCCCTACCAAAGAAAAAAAAATGATACGCTCATATGCATAATTACTAAACCGCATGTTTTTTGTTTTTTTTTTCGATCCGCTGTACCTTAGTAATCCTTTATGTTACTGGCCGCTTCCTGTATATGGATTCAGCGGGTAGGGTGCAGGTATTCCATCACTTCCTCGATGCCGCAATGTCTCCTGGGAGCTTTTGTCATTGTTCCCAGGAGACATTGCGGAGGTCTGATGCGAGTTATCGCGGGATTTAGAAAGAACTTTAAGCAAGTTCTTTATAAATCCCGCGATAACTCGAGCTGGGCATCGCCGCTTAGTGAAGGATTGGCTCGGGCGGCTCGGCTGCTCTAGTCCTGCAAAGGGAACCGAGTTCCTGCTGTGAAAAAAGTGCAGGAACTCCGTTCCCACGCGTTCCCGCAGGACATGAGCCCTGAGTATATGGCCCCTCAGGACCTCGCTCGCTTTTGGGTGTGGATATATAAGTAGAATGAATCCACCATCACCAGGAACTCCAGGCCCAATTTTGGCTGAGAGATCATCCTGGGGATGGTGGATTCATTCCACGTATTTATCCACACCCATTTGAAAAGCGAGCGAGGTCCTGAGGGGCCATATACTGTATGGTTGGCAAGTGCGCATTTCTTCTGCATGTGGTGGAGCACTTTTATAAGATTTTATTGAAAAAAAAGTATTTAAAAATACAGTGTTTGGGATGATATGGACTAGCGTTGAATTAGAAGATTATGAACTTCTATGTTTGCTGGAAGATCTAAACACTGTTATTATTATTGTGCATATATGATTTGCATATTTTGAATATAAAATATTGATTGATAAAGTGTGCCTATATTTACACTATTCACATTTTATAGTGTGTCTCACACGTAAAGGGGCAGCTGCACTTTGAATACACAAAGTTGGCGCCTTATCACATTTACCGCTAGTGGACACCAGATGCAGTCCAGTGTGTTTTTCCTGCATCAAAAATGCACACACAGTGTTTTCCATGTATTTTAATGACCCTAGTTCACACCGGTGCAGAAAAACAAAGTAGAACATTTTGCATTTTTCTGACAAATGCACCGGACCAAAGTATGTTGTGAGCTATAAGCAAAAACGTATCGTTTTGTGGTGTGAACTGGCCCTTAAAGGGTCACTAAAGGAATTTTTTTTTTTAGCTAAATAGCTTCCTTTACCTTGCTGCAGTCCTGGTTTCATGTCCTCATTGTTCGTTTTTGCTTTCATGTTGCTGTAAATCCTCTCTGTTCTGGACACATCCTGGTTGCCTGTTTCCTGATGACCACAGTACTGGGAGATTTCTCACGGTGGTCACTAATCAAGGAGGTGTGAGTAAAACGAAACTGGATTGGTGCTGAGGAGTTTTAGACAAAGTATCACTGCTCTCTATTGGCTGACTGCCCTCTAGTGGCTCTCTGTACATCAGAGAACCAGCAAACAACAGCAAAAACGAAACTACACTGCAGGCACATTATATGATTGTTTTTTTATCTATTTTTAATCATTTTTAAAAGGAATCAGTTAACTATTATGTCTCTATGCCCTGTAAACAGTCATTTCAGCAAAAAAATGTTTTTCCTTTAGTGACCCTTTAAGGTACATTTTTCCTGCGATTGTTTGGCCCAGAAGTGTATGCATGGTAGGTGAGTGGTCATACAATGGTTTCCTAATCTGACCAATGAGTCTTCTATTTGTGGGTCTTCATAAAGATACTCAGCAAACAAAAAGGCAGCGAAAGACAGTGTTTTAGAAAGCACATTATTCATTGGAACAGACCAATAATGACAGACTCAAATGGATGAACAGAACAAAATATGATAAATACAGTGATGAAGACATATGCAGGGCGAAGTCCCAGGTTACGTTAAGCCTGGTTAACTGCCAAAGCAAACTCTGCCAGTCTCCGACAAAACTATGAGCTCTTCAGGCATCCAACTGACCAAAAGGGGATGACATTTTGTTGACAGGAAGAGCTCATCAAAATACTGGGGAGATCATAAAGGAAATGAGGAACTTTGTGCTACAATCTGGTATACAGATGTGCTTTTACATGCATGTAATGTAAATATCATAATAAATGTATTATACATTATTTACATATATATTTACCATTATACAAAAACGCACAATAAAAAAAATAATGTAAATTGGTTGAATTGAGCATTGAAGTAGCATTCAACTTCTTTATGATTACATTTTATTTAAAGTAGAACTACAGGCAAGAGTATTTTTTTTATTTTTTTATTTGGATACAGTAAGTTAGTGTTATAACCCATGTTAGTTCTTTTGTTTCCCATCAGGGAGATTTCCCTTCACTTCCTGTCTCATTGCCAAAACAGGAAGCGAGAGGAAATCCCTACAAAATTAAAGAGATACTAAAATATATATATATATATATATATATATATATATATATATATATATATATATATATATATTTTTTCTAATTAAAATAACAAACCTGTTATATTCACCTGCTCTGTGTAGTGGTATTGCACAGAGTGGCCCAAAACCTCCTTTTCTTGGGTCCCCCAGAGGCATTCTTGGCTCCTCCTCTAGTTTCATGTGTCCACATAGCAAGCCGCTTGCTATGGAGGCATACAGTGTATGTGCGCTCCCGAGCTGTGTGTCTATGGAGCCGTGCTGCATAGACTTACACAGAGGGGCTTAGCTCTGCCCCCAACGTCCTCCTCACTGCATTTGATTGACAGCAGCAGGAGCCAATGGTTCCTGATGCTGCTCGAATTCTGTGTGAAGAGGAAGAGAGGGGAGAATAGATGCAGCCATGCACAGCGCTAGATCTATTCTCCCCTCTCTAATCCTTTCACACAGGGAAGACAGAAGCAGAAAAGTGTTTTTTACCTTAATGCATGGACTTAAAGAAATTCTTGGGCCCCCCAGGTCACCAGAATTAGTGTTCCCATTCTAAGAATTCCCTTCTATTACATTTCTGGGGACATCCTGAAATTTGGAATTTACTTTTTTAATTTTAAACAGGACAAATAGAGAGGGGAAATCTCCCTAACAGGTACACAGATCGCAATTAAAACCTGCCAGGGGTTATAATCCATCTACACTATCCAAATCTAAAAAATAATTAAATGTTTTGCCTTTTGGTATACATTAATGAATGAAAATCGAACATAAATAGACGTAAAATAGTAAAAATGATCACGAGGATTGTCGTCGCAGACTCTTTATCATTTTGTAGAGTTTCTTTGCACTGTATGAAATGGTTTTTTTGACTCCTGAAAAAAAGGAAAAACAATACAAAAGTTAAATTGCACTATAAAACAATTCTTCGTTATCATAGTAATAGAATATAAATCTTTACTATAATCTTAAATCGGAACGTTGTTCAAATGTATTTTTTTGGGGGGTGAGCTGGTACCTAGTTTTGATCGGTACCTGCTCCCATTTCTGCATGGATCACCTAGCCGCCCCCCCTTTTTGCCAGCAGCCTTCTGGGACACATCACAGGTTCAAGGAGCCTGCAGGACCATTCACAAAGAGAAGCGAGTCTCAGGCATGGGCAGTGGAAAGCCAGTGCTGTCCGCAGCATCTGTGCATGCGCAGTGCGTTGTTGCTGACGTCAGGATACTGCATGTCAAATTCATTGACCGACGGCCATCTTGCTACACCCCGCACTCGGCCATACTAAGCCTGCTGTCAGAAGGCGGCAGCGGACATATTTTTACACCCACCCAAGTCCTGCATTTCAGACGTATTTTTAACAGTAAACTGATTATATAGTGCAAAAAAAACTGTATTTACAAGTCTGTGACACGGTTTTGAATGTTGAATTTTAAAAACAGCGGCAAACCTGCAGATCTGACAGGTTTGCTAATATGACAGAACACCACTGCTTTTAAAATTCAACATCAAAACAGTGTCAGACTTGTAAATACTGTTTTGCACTATATAAGCAGAGTTCACTGTTAAAAATACATCTGAAATGCAAGACTTTGGTGGGTGCAAAAATATGTCAGCTGCTGCCGTCTGACTGCAGGCTGAATACCGGTTGTAGCAAAATGGCCATCAGTCGACGAATTTGACATGCGGTGTCCCGACGTCAGCGGTGAAGCACTGCGCATATGACGCAGTGTACATGCGCAGTGCGTGCCGTTTTCTAAAACAGCTGAATCCACATCACAAAAAGTGATGTGGTTCGATATTCTGCCAGGTTCAATGCAGCGCTGGTCAGTGTATTCTGACATAGGAGTCCCACTGTCAGCATGCACTTCGGGGAGGATTCCTCCATCCACCTCGCCTGTGTAGATGGGAGAATCTATTCATTCTATTCAGCCCACTGGCGATCAAAAAAAAAAAAAAAAAAAAAAAAAAAAAAATCTACCCATCTATGCCCAGCCTTAAACTTATATAAACGTTCTCTTGGCACTGGGTATTTTCTGGGAGAATGTTTATATACAGATGGCAGGTGGGAAGGGGTTGAGCACTGTGCCTAGTCTGAAGCTGACCTCCAATATTAACAACTGAATATAGAGCATGTTGGTACCATATTTTTCTGTAATATGGAACACTGCTAAAGAAATATATCAAATTACATGACCTAAATTAAAAACTATGCTTGCTTATCACTAGCAAAAGAGCATGTAATAGACATTAAAGAGCAAATTATATAAGACATAACTATACACACACACTAGGCACATTGTGTACAGTTAGTAGAAATTACCAATGTTCTACATTAGATGACCTAACTCACAGCATAGTTATTAAAGTGGCTGTAAACTCAGAGAGAACCCCCACCCCCAAAGAACCTTGTCCCCATGTTGATGAGGACAAGGGCCTCTTCCCGACAACCCTTGCCCGGTGGTTGTAGGGAGCTGTGGGCAGGGACTTATCTGAAAGAGCAGAAGACCCAGAAAAAGAGCAGAAGACAGTGGAGAGAGAGGAGACAACAGAGAAAGAAGGGCCGGCAGAGGGAGAAGACTTCGCCAGAGAAGAGAGAAGAGCTGGAGCTGCCTTAATAAAATATTGAAAAAACCTGCGTAGCGTGTTTTTTTTTGGGTGAATGGGTAGGGGTATGTAACCCATACTCATTTACCTAGGGTGAGGGCCAGGATCTGGGGGCCCCCTCTTGTTAAAGGGGGCTTCCAGATTCTGATAAGTTCCCATCCGCAGACCCCGACAACCACCAGGCAAGGGTTGTCGGGAAGAGGCCCTTGTCCTCATCAACATGGGGACAAAGTGCTTTGGGGTGGGGGCGCAGGGCCACATGTTGAAGGTCCGAGGCCTGGTAAGGTCCAGGAGGGGGGGAGGGCACGCTCGCTCCCCCTTTCCTGACCGGACGGGCTGCCTGCTCAGATAAGGGTCTGGTATGGATCTTGGTGGAACCCAATGCCATTTTTTTGGTGTGGGGGTTCCCCTTAAGATCGATACTAGACCGAAGGGTCTGGTATCGTCCTGGGGGGGGGGGGGGGGGGGCGGTCCTCACGCAATTTTTTTTATTTTGTCGGGGGAAATCCCCTTCAAGAGTCTCAGCACACATGGGTTCCATCTTGATCCGACTTCCGGTGTGACTTCTATTCAAATCAATGACTCCCATAGGGAACCATTGATTTTGAATAGAGACAGAAATGCCGGATGAGGCTTAACACAGTGTTAAGCCTCGTTAAATTGCATTTAACACCTTTTGCCGGCGTCTGACATTTTTACAGCTCTAGCGCTGGAGCCTCAAAACGCACTGGTTCTGTTTTTCTTTTGGAGCTTAAAAAACGCCTATGCCGCTTACAGCTCCTAAATGCCTTGGTGGGCATAGGCCAACATGGAGGCATTTTTAAGCTGTGAAAAGCGCTCCTAAAAGCAGCTGAAAAAACATCTGTGGGCATGAGGCCCAAGTGTGGTATTTGCATTTGGAATATATTGCTGTGAACCTACATCTTGTATTTAAAAGGAGCTGCACATGCAAGTAAAACAGGCCACTGTAAGGCTTCAAAAATAGAACAAATCCATCAGAGAGATAGCAGCAACATTTGGAGTGGCCAAATCAACAGTTGCTGAGCCCAGCAACATAAAAAGGCCTGGACGTCCACGGAAGACAACAGTGGTGGATGATCGTAGGATCCTCTCTATGGTAAAGAAAAACCCATTCACAACATCCAGACAAGTGAAGGACACTCTCCAGGTATCAATGTCAAAGTCCACAATCAAGAGAAGACTTAACGAGAGCAAAGAAAGAGGGTTTACCACAAGGTGCAAAACCATTTAGAAGCCTCAAGAATAGAAAAGCCAGTTTAAACTTTGCCAAAAAATCTAAAAAAGTCAGACCAGATCTGGAAAAGCATTCTTTGGACGGATGAAACTAAAATTAATCTATACCAGAATGACGGGAACAAACAAAAGTGTGGAGAAGGCTTGGAACAACTCAAAGCACACAACATTATCTGTAAAACCTGGTGGAGGCAGTGTGATGGCATGGGCATGCATGGCTTCCAGTGGCACTGGGTCATTGGTGTTTATTGATAAGACAGAAGCAGCCGGAAGAATTCTGCAGTGTTTAGAGATATAATGTCAGCCCAGATTCAGCCGAATGCAGCAACGTTGTTTGGACAGCGCTTCTCAGTACAGATGGACAATGATCCAAAAAACACTGCAAAGGCAACCCAGGAGCTTTTGAAGGAAAAAGAAGTGGAATATTCTGCAATGCCAGAGTCAATCACCTGATCTCAACCCAATTGAGAATGCATTTCACTTGCTGAAGGCAAAAACTAAAAGGCAGAAAGACCCACAAAACAAAGAAAAAATTAAGACAGCTGCAGTTAGAGCCTGGCAAAGCACCATAAAGGAGAAAACCCAATCTTTGGTAATGTCCATGGGTTCCAGACTTCAGGCAGTTATTGCCAGTAAAGGACTCGCCAAAATATTACTTTTTTTATAATTATTAATTTGTCCAATTGAGCCCCTGAAAAATGGGGGGACGGTGTATAAAAAATGGTTGCAGTTCCTAAAACTTTGTACTCAATATTTATGTTCTACCCCTTGAATTAAAGCTAAATGTCTGCACTTCAAATTCATTTGGATTGTTTCCTTTTAATTTTATTCTGATGGCATACAGAGCTAAAAGTATGAAAATTGTCACTGTGTTCAAATATATATGGACCCAACTGTATCTCAGGCTGCTCTGGTCTCGTCACGTGAACCAGATCGCAGGTGCAATTTCAGGCTTCTGAACTGCCTGTCTCCAGATTGCAGCCTATACCTCTGTACAGTCCCAGCCTGTAAGCTGGAGCAAGTGTGAATGGACTACGGGCATGCTGATCAGCAAAGTGTCCCATTTAAACTAAAAGTCTGTCTGTGGTGAAGGCTAGCCGTTTTTTCATCCACAGATTCCTGTAAATGAATGACGTGGTGTGGAGGTTTTAAATATGACAGCAGATGTGGGGAGAGGATTCCCCACCCACTATCACAGGGTAAAAGGGGGGGGGGGGGTAGGTTGTTGAACATGTTACACCCTAGATATGGTCAACATGTCCATAAAGGTGAACTTATCCTTTAAGAATACATACTTTAAAGTAATATTTTTATTTTTTTTAACCAGAGTTCAGTGTCACTTTAATGAGATAAAGTGACAGTTTCGCAATCTGAAATAGAACGCAAATACTTTCTATAAAATGTCCTTACAAAAAACGGAGATTAAATGTTTGGTGAAAATAAAATTAACTGCAGCTTTTCTGTTAAATAAAGAACAGATGATGATAGTGAAATCAAATACATTGTGTTCCGTTTGGACTAAGCAGGAAGAATAGTAAAATGGTCACAGAGGACAATACTGAAACATGATCACTGGGCGGAACGATTCTCAAAAGGATCAGCAGCAGTACTACAATATTACAGAAAAAAAAAATACTCCGAAAAATATAACTTAGCATTTTTAGGAGGTGATACCAACACCGAATATTACCATAAATCTTTTTCACAAAAGAAGATATATATTATATGTCAATGTCAAAACATTGCTTCGGGGGAGGTCATGAGCCATGGGATTATCATTGTGCCTAAGGGACAGAAGACGAAATCCGATCTCCTAAGGTCTAAGGGTTGCTAAAAAGCTAGATTCACCTTTATAAAAAAATAAAAATAAATGCACATGTTTCTGCAGGAAATAAAAAACGTACATTTATTTATTTTGGAACAGGAGCCTCTAAAGGGCAAGTCCAGCTAAAAGTGAAATTTCAGTTGTTGATAGATGCTGGAGAGTTGAATTTCACAGCGACTTCATTCTTTACTCCTCAGGACTGAGCTTCGGCTTAGATATACGCGATGCAAAAAATGCAGTGAATCCTGTGCGTTTCCCGCACTGCATTGAAGTCGCACAGCGTTCATGTGATCTGCTGCGGGTGTCAATGTTAAATGAATCATTTTAGGCCCGGAAGGATTTACCCCCTTAACGACCAGGCCATTTTTGTTTGCAATACAGCACTGCGTCTCTTTAAAAGTCGCACTTAACGTGCGACGTTGTACCCAAACGAAATCGATGTCCTTTTTTTTCCCCAAAAAATAGAGCATTCTATTGTTGGTGTTTGATTTTTTTTTTTTTCATAGTGCAAAAAACAACAACACACACTGATAGATAGATACACACATACATACACACACACACACACACACACACACACACACATATACATATACACATATATATATATATATACACACACACATACACACACACACACACACACACATTATATATATATATATATATATATTATATTACACATACACACATACACTAATTTATTCATCAGTTTAGGCCAATATGTATTCTACATATTTTTTACAAAAAATAAATAAAAAATTGCAATAAGCGTATATTGATTGGTTTGCGCAAAAGTTATAAGCATCTACAAACTGGGTTAGATTTATAGACTTTATTTTTTTAATTGCTTTTACTGGTAATGGTGGCTATCTGCATTTTTTTTAGCTGGACTGCGACATTGCGGCGCACAAATCTGACCCCAAGTGACACTTTTTGGGGGCCAGTGACATTATTACATTGATCAGTGCTACAAAAATGCACTGATCAATGTATAAATGACACTGACAGGAAAGGGGTTAACACTAGGAGGCGATCAAGGGGTTAACCGTGTTCCCTGGGTGTGTTCCAACTCTGTGGGAGATGGGCTTACTGAGACAACACAGAGATCGCTGTTCCTAATCTCTAGGAACAGCAGATCTCAGTGTTGTCCCTTGTCAGAACGGGGATCGACCTTGTCTACATAAGCAGATCTCCGTTCTGCCTCTCTGTACTGCGATCGCGGGTAGCCAGCGCACATAGAGTACGTGGGCGCTCTGTCTTTCATGCACGGACAGCTCGCAAAATGCATTGTGAACAACCATTTTGTGGTGAATGCAGTGCAATTTGAGCCATACAAACGGAAAGGCTCAAATTGCACCGCACAGACATTGCATGTGGTTTGCACACTCTATTACTTTTCTGACAGATTTCTCACCGCTCCAGGTGAGCCCCGTAAGCAATCAAGGGCTGTTGAACTACCAAGGTGCTGGCAATGCTGATGATAGCAAATAGAAAAACGAAAACTGGATAGCCGCACTCCAAAATAACTTAAAAAAGTTGTCTTTATTTTTCAACTGTACAAACACAGTCACTGCAACCAACAGAAAACAGGATGGTCGACGCGTTTCGCACTTAGTTAGTGCTTAGTCATGACTAAGCACTAACTAAGTGCGAAACGCGTCGACCATCCTGTTTTCTATTACTTTTCTGAGGACGACCAAAAATGTGGGATTTTTCCACTTATATTGCTAGACAAGACAAATCTCGCTAATTGGGGCACAAACAGTAATACAAACCTAATAGGTGTTGTAATCCCTCTCCGTTCCATCCAAAACAAAAAAAAAGAAAAAGCTTTTCTTTTAGCCCTGGTTCACACTAGTGCAGTTTTGAAGTTGAGCTACTATTGGTGCGATTGTACATGCAGCTTGCCGACGTGTGTGACTTCAATTTAACAAAATGTCAACGCAAGTCGCACTGAAATAGTGCAGGAATCGTTTTGAACCTTGATTTGCCACAAATGGGGTGCGACTTGTCATCAGACTTTGAACTGTAAAGTTAGCTACACTTTAGTCAAACACAAAATAAACGGTAGCGGTATTCTAAAATACTTTATAATGGAAAAACGAGACAGGAAAGATCATTAGTGATCCCGTTTACAGCAAGTGGTGGTACACAGTAGCCAGGCAGATTAGTAACCGAGCTCTTACCAGCAGTAAATATCCCTTTGGTGCTCTGAGTCAAACTGAACGATTTCACAATGCCAAAAATAGCTGTAAAAGAGGCAGAAAACAGATGTTACCCATCACAGGCAAGTACTGTAAACTGTGCATGAAACTAAAAGGGCAACTCATTTCCATTCACACTTTATTAACAATTGCTCCACATCTGAAAATCATTTCACAAATAGAAGGAAAATAATTAAAATTACCACATTTCCTTATCTAAAGACTATTTAGGTCCACTCCAAACATTTATTGTAATTTTGAGCAACTGCTCAGGAACTATGCCATCCACAAGCATCAAATACTTCTGGAACCCTCAGATCTGCAGATCAGGGTTCCCAGCTTCACCCGCTTGCTGCTGAAATTAATTAGGCAATTTAGGAGTACCTTGGATTACGAGCATAATCCGTTCCAGAAGAATGCTTATAACCCAAAGCACTCATATCAAAGCGAGTTTCCCCATAGGAATCAATAAAACTCAGATAATTACAGTATTTATTGGCATATAACACTCACTTTTTTACCCTTAAAATAGATGGTAAACTGTGCCTGCGTGTTATACGCAGGGGGCTGTGGAAAGTTTTTTTCATGAAACTTCCCTCTTGAAGTTAGGGTGCGTGTTACACGCCGATAAATGCGGAAGTTCCAGTGTCACTGCTAGTGTATGCAGTACCGCATGTGGCCAGAGGGGGAGTGGGGGTATAGGTGCTGGAGACACCTCTGGCCACATGTGATACTGCACACCCCAGAGGCTTGAAACTTGCTCGCAAATAGAGTCAGGATTAAAAAAAAAAAAAAAAAAAAAAAAAAAAAGCGTAAACGTTTGTAAACCGCGTTACACGCAATTAGAGGTTTTACATTATCACTATCCTATTGAAATGTCATTCATGTCATGTTTCTGCAGTTGTAAGAGAGATAGCTTTCTGCATTTCCCAGCATCGATACAGGCAAGGCAAGAAATGATTCAGAGGCTGTAATGGCTGTAAGACCTAAGGGTTCGTTCACACTAGCTTTTCCGTTTATTTGAAACGCACAGTGCACATTGGTTTTAGTCATGGGCACTGCTGTATGCCCACTATATCCCATACTCCATAGCTCCTGCCTGTCATAAGTGAGCAAGATAGGGTGGCTATGTTCCTACATACGTCGGGACCATGGAGAATGAACGTAGTCACCCTTTAAACAGGAAGTCTGATAACAGCAGTTATAAAAAAGAAATTTGGAGGTGGCAGAGAACAATGAACGTATACTTTTAGGAGTTGAGAATACAAACTTGGTTTTATAATCTTTATTTATAAGTTAAGAATACAAAACTTGAAGAGAGGGGGATGCCAAAACTCATTGAGCCAATCAAAACAAGCAGGAAATTATGTTTCTGGGGGAGGGGGGGGGGGGGGAGAACAGAACACCTCTGTGTAGCCATATGGCATTGTACAGAACATTACAAATTGAAAAGAAAAAAGTCATTTTTAATAATGTTCAATTACAGTATGACAAAGCGGGGTTCCACCCGCGATTATTTTAATTTATTTTTTAAAATCAGCAGCTACAAAACACTGTAGCTGCTGACTTTTAATAAGGACAGTTACCTGTCCTAGGCACCCGTGATGTTGCCCCCTCCCTCGATCGTTGCAGGTCCCCAGTGCCACCATCCTCACTGAGGGAAACAGGCAGTGGAGCCTTGCAGCTTCACTGCCTGTTTTCTACTGCGCATGTGCGAGTCTCGCTGCTCTCTGGGATACACACAGTTCCCAGAAGGCAGGGCGCACCATTCCCCAGAAGACAACACGAGGATGAAGACCAGCCGCGGACAAGGAAGAGGCAGATTAAGAAGATCCGCACGGCAAGCGCAATTTATGGTAAGTAAAACATTTTTTTTTCCATTTTTTTTTTTCATTTTTTTTATAGAATTTGTGTCATTTTTTTTTTTTTATGGTGTACCTCCACTTTAGGTCGCAATTGTATATGCTTTACTATTTGTTTTTTGGGGTTTTAAATTTTCTTATTCTTACACTCTTGGGAAACCCCCCTACTAACAAATGAGTTCCATTCCTGGAGCTCGTTCATAAGTCCAACAAAGATCAGCGCTTGCAGACAATGGCTGTGAGCGCTGATCAATGTGTTCTGTAGGGGGAGCTCCCCCTGTCAGAACACAAAGGCACAATGGGGGAGATCACTGAACCAACATTGCTGGTGTGAGTACAGTGATCTTTTTTTTTTTTTTTTTTTACAGAAGTAGTAGTTCAGCCCACTGGGTTGAATGAAAATAAATAAATAATAATAATAATAATAATAATAATAATAATAATAATAATAATAATAATAATAATAATAATAATAATATGGTGTGTACGATTGGACATGCAAACACATTGTCACATTTTTGAAAGTTCACAATGTAGGGGGACTTGCTGTATTTTTAGTCTTGACTCTACCAGATGGAAATGTAGCTCGCTGTGCTTTAGTATAAAATGACAAAAAAAAAAAAAGAAGACTCGATTCTATGGAAATAGCAACAGGCACATTGTCTAAATAACTAAACATTGTTATCTATGTGGTGCAGCTGCTCCTATTCAGCCACTGAAATGTTTGTTTTCATCGGCCAGAAGTCCGTGTTTTGATGCTTGTCATCGAGGATCATTACAAGTGAAACGAGTTAGGACACCTGGCAGAAAGTTTCTGGGAGGAGCTCATTGTTACATATAAGTGACCAGAAGGATCAGTCAAGCCTTCTCTATTCTGCTATATCCCAGCTCCGACAGAGTCATTCTCCAGAATGAGACAAATAAAAAAAAAAAAAACACATTTCTGAAATCAGAAGCAGGAGCATACTCAAAGTGATACTAAAGTCTTGTTTTTTTTTTCTTTAAAAACAATAAACATATCCTACTTACCTTCTCTGTGCAGGAGATTTGCACAGAGCAGCCCAGATCTTCCCCTTCTTGTGTCCCTCTTTGGTGCTTCTGGCCCCTCCCTCCTGCCCCCACAGCCACGGTTTGGCCCCATCCCCTTTCTCTCATCATTGGCCAACTGACTTTGATTGACAGCAGTGGGAGCCAATGGCATCACTGCTGTGTCTCAGCCAATCAGGAGGGAGAGTCGTTGCTGGATCAAGATGGGGCTCAGGTAAGTATGAGGGGGGCTGCTGCACACAGAAGGCATTTTATTTTAATGCATCAAGATAAAAAAAAAAAAAATTCTGCCTTTACAACCACTTTAAACTGAAGAAGAGCTCATGATCTGTTAGGATAGAAATAGATTATGAAATTTTCTTTCCATTAACCATGGGTTAAAGGAAGGACAATTGCTTGACTCCCTGATCAGTGTTGATGGGGGAATCCCTCCCGCTGCGATATTGTATTCTGACAGTAGGAGGTTTCCCCCGCTGTTAGAATACAATGATCGCTGCTGACAGCTTTAGCCACTGGCAGTGATCGAGTGAAATCACTTGTAAAATGTGTGCTGCCGTCTGTTCTCCCCCCCCCCCCCCACATACCTCTCTCTGCTGGCTCTGTCTTCGGGACTCCACTTCGGGTTATCTAACGCAGGGAGGAACCGCGGGAGCCACGGAGGGACCCCAGAAGAGGATGTTCGGGGCCACACTGTGCAAAACGAGCTGCACAGTGGAGGTATGACATTTATTTTATTTTTTTAAATAACAAAGGGAACCTTTAGTATCACTTTAAGATCTGATATGAGTATAGGGGACAGTGCGTCTGTTTTTACATAGCTGAATGCTGCAAATTTGAAATTGCTATTAACAGAGAATGGTATTCTGCTGCGATTTGAAAAGGTTTTACCTTGCTGCACCACAATGCCGCAGTCGGGGTCCAGAGCTACTTGTAACAAAACCTCTTCTACGTCTCGATTCCTACCCGGCCGATCCACAAAAGCCGTTATTTTTTGCTGTAAAGTCTTTGGCAGATTCATTAGTTGGAGAAACTGGCCCTCTGGGCTTTTATCTACCTAGGATAATAAAATACATTCAGGTATGAAGCATATCACACAAATCATAAACACCTGTGCACCATATTAGCACTGGCCAACTTCCCAATCAATTACTCCGATATGACTATACCAGAATCCGGCCAGATACTGCAGCCAGCTTCTGCAACATTCCAATGATAATTACAGTGCATCTGGAACGTATTCACAGCGCTTCGCTTTTTCCACATTTCGTTATGTTACAGCCTTTTTCCAAAATGGATTACATTTTTTCCTTAAAATTCTACAAACAATACAACATAACAACATGAAAGTAGCTTATTTGAAATCTTTGCAAATTTATAAAAAAATAAAATAAAAATATATCACATGTATGCAAGTATTCGCAGCCTTTGTCATGACACACAAAATGGAGCTCAGGTGCATCCTGGTTCCACTGCTCATCCAAGAGATGTTTCTACAACTTGATTGGAGTCCACCTGTGGTAAATTCAGTTGATTGGACATGATTTGGAAAGGCACACACCTATCTATAGAAGGTCCCACAGTTAGCAGTGCATGTCAGAGCACAAACCAAGCCATGAAGTCCAAGGAATTGTCTGTAGACCTCCGAGGATTGTATGGAAGTACAGATCTGGGGAACGGTACAGAAACATTTCTGCAGCATTGAAGGTCCCAATGAGTACAGTGGTCCCATCATCCATAAATAGAAGAAGTTTGAAACAACCAGGCCTATTCCTAGAGTGGGCTGCCCAGCACAAACGAGCGATCGGGGGGACTTACCGTATTTATCGGCGTATACCGCGCACTATTTTGCCCTGAAAATCAGGGCAAAATCGTGGGTGCGCGATATACGCCGATACCTGTTTTCCCGCCACGAGTTTGAATACTGCGCCGGCATATACCGAGCGCAGTACACTCGTGAATCTTCGGGCAGTCTCGGCGCCTCTCGCACTGACGTCCTGAGCGTACAGGACGTCAGCGCGACAGTTGCTGAGCCTGCCCGAAGATTCACGAGTGTACTGCGCTCGGTATATGCCGGCGCAGTATTCAAACACGTGGCGGGAAACGAGCGGGGAGGACGCGAGGACGCCGCAGAAGGACGCCGGACCCGCCGAAGAGGACACCGGACCCGCCGAAGAGGACACCGGACCCGCCGAAGACGGACGCCGGACCCGCCGAAGACGGACGCCGGACCCGCCGAAGACGGACGCCGGACCCGCCGAAGACGGACGCCGGACCCGCCGAAGACGGACGCCGGACCCGCCGAAGACGGACGCCGGACCCGCCGAAGACGGACGCCGGACCCGCCGAAGAGGACACCCGAACCCGCAGAAGGACGCCGGACCCGACGAGGCCGCCGCGCAAGACACCAAAACTGTAAGTACAAAAAAAAAAACTTTTTTTCCACAGGATTGGGGGCCACTTTAGGGGTGCGCGGTATACCGCGATAAATACGGTAGTTAGGGAGGCAACCTAGTACCTGATGGTCACTCCGACAGAGCTCCAGTGTTTCTCTGTGGAGAGAAGAGGACCTTGCAGAAGAACCACCATCTCTGCAGCACTCCACCAATCAGGCCTGTATGGTAGAGTAGTCAGATGGAAGCCACTCCTCTGTAAAAGGCACACGCTAGCCTGCCTGGAGTTTGCCAAAAAGCACCTCAAGGACTCTCAGACCATGAGAAACAAAATTCTCTGGTCTGATGAAACAAAGATTAAACTCTTTGGCCTGAATGGCAAACGTCATGTCTGGAGGAAACCAGGCACCGCTCATCGCCTGGCCATTACCATCTCTACAGTGAAGCATGGTGGTGGCATCATCATGCTGTGGTGATGTTTTTCAGTGGCAAAAACTGGGAGACTAGTCAGGATCGAGGGAAAGATGAATGCAGCAATGTACGGGGACATCTTTGATGAAAACCTGCTCCAGAGAGCTCTGGACCTCAGACTGGGGCGAAGGTTCATCTCCCAAAAGGACAATGACCCCAAGTACACAGCCAAGATAACAAAGGAATGGCTACGGGACAACTCTGTGCATGTCTTTGAGTGGCCCAGCCAGAGCCCAGACTTGAACATCTCTGGAGAGATCTGAAAATGACCCTGAAAAAGTACACCGACGCTCCCAATCCTACCTGATAGAGCTTGAGAGGTCTTGCAAAGAGAAACTGCCCAAAAATAGGTGTGCCAAACTTCATCATACTCAAAAGGACTTGAGGCTGCAATTGGTGCAACAAAGTATTGAGCAAAGGCTGTGAATAGTTAAATACATGCGATTTTTTAAATAATTTTGTTTTGAAAAATTTCAAACAAATTTCTTTCACGTTGTCATTATGGGGTATTGGTTGTAGAATTTTGAGAAAAATAATGAATTTAATCCATTTTGGAATACGATAACAAAATGTGGAAAAAGTGAAGCGCTGTGAATACACTGTACCTGCCACATGTAAGTTTATGATAAACTCTACAATTTGATGAAGCTAGTAAATAATCCTTGAAAGAGTTATGCCAGGAGCAGACTCTTTTTTTTTTTTTACTCGACAGCTTGGAAAACATTGGTATATTTTCTTTCACAATATTTTTATTGAACAAAGACAAGCTCACAAAACAATGAACAGAAACCAATGATCGGCTAAAAAGTTACTGTATCTGGGAGTTGTTGGTCTGGTTGTGTGACATCACAGGTCCTTTTCTTCTTCAGCAGGGGGGGGGGGGGGGGGGTTTAGCCTGAATATAAAAGAGTCCAAGGTGGACTTGTGAAGCCTTGTGCTCACAGCAAGGGATACATCAAAGAACAGTGCTGGAGTTTTGAAAAGTGTTGCAGCTGAAGTAAATATTTTAATTTTTTTAACCACTTCAGACATGGAAGAATTTACCCCCTTCCTGACCACTTTTTGCGATACAGCACTGTATCACAAAATGTATGTCCTTTTCCCCCCCACAAATAGAGCTTTTTTTTGGTGGAATTTGATCACCTCTGCGTTTTTTAGTTTTTTTTTTTAATAATATTATATATATATATATATATATATATATATATATATATATATATATATATATATATATATATATATATATATATATATATATATATATATATATATATATATATTTTACTTTTATAAATACTTTTTTTTTTTAAATACATTTTTTTTCCCCTCAGTTTAGGTCGATATATATTCTTCTAAATATTTTTGGTAAAAAATAAATAAATCACAATAAGCGTTTATTAATTGGTTAGCGCAAAAGTTATAGCGTCTACAAAATAGGGGATAGATTTATTGCATTTTTTTATTTACTAGTAATGGCCGCGATCTGCGATTTTTATTGTGACCGTGACATTGCGACAGACATATCGGACACTTTTGACATATTTTTGGGACCATTAACATTTATACAGCGATTAGTGCTATAAAAATGCACTGATTACTGTGTAAATGTGACTGGCAGGGAAGGGGTTAACACTAGGGGCACTGAAGGGGTTAAATATGTTCCCTAGGGAGTGATTCTAACCGTAGGGGGTGGGGACTCACAAGGGGAGGAGACCGATCCGTTTTCCTCTGTACTGGGAACACACATCGGTCTCCTCACCTACAACAGGACATGGATCTGTGCGTACACACACACACACACACACACACACACACACACACACACACACAGATTCACGGTCCTGCCGCGATTGCAGGCAATCACAGGTGCCCAGCGGACATCGTGGCCGCCAGGCACACGCATCGGGTCCCAAGCGATGCCACGGGTGCGTGCCCCCTAGACGACCGGGAAGCCTAGGACGTTGTATGATATCCACCCAGGATGGGAGATCCTATCTGTGATCGTCATATTACTATGGGCAGGATCTGAAGCAGTTAAAGCCGCATTAAACCCAAAATGTAATATATACAGCTTAGCAATCATAAAATGTGGTGGCTGCATTAATTTTCTTTTTTAGCCCCCGTTTTCACCTGATGAACTGGCTAGGAACACACCTCCTATAATACAGTGGTCTCCACTCAGGACGAAGGAGCACAGAGGCATCTTTGGACAGCAGCATTGTCAGTCTGGGGGAGGGGAATGGAATGTTAGATGCACCAGAAGATTTAGATACACTAAACAAATTGAAGCTGAACTCCAGCTTACACTTTATAAGCAGTTACAGCAACAATTTTATGCCTTTTGGAATAAAGGTTTTACATAAAAATAAAACAAATTGATCATTGTAAGCACCACTGTCAGTATTAAATGGTTTCTCTCATCCCTCGAACTGCTACCTCTGCAGGACAGCTTGAGGTTTTGAAAAACAATAGATTTACTGGATAGATCACCAGAAAGAAAAGAAAGCCTAAAAAGAAAAAAAGAATGCAGCCATCACACCTAAGAATTAGTAAGCTACAATAAAATAATCCTTCGCCTTTGGGTTAATACCGCTTGAAACTAATGCTGGCGATTTTTGTTTTTCTATTCATGCTGAATTCATTTGTACTCTTGGGGCACAAGCCCCTGCACCCCAATACTAGGTCTTCAAATATCATGAACCTCACATAGATGGTTACCTCTACTTTACCCAATGTAGGTTTATAAACAGCCTGAGGACACTCCTGGAGTATGCCACTGTACAGCTTCTGGAAATGGCCAATGTTTGGTTTGACGATATTCATCACCTTGCTTCTATCTTCACCAATTATCATGCGGAAGTCACCTAAACAGGGGGAAAATATAACAGAATAGCAATAAAAAAAAAAATTATAAAAAAAGTTGATTAGCAAATATAGAAATCCAAGGAGTTTATGCAAAAGATAATAAGCTGCCTGAATGAACATCTACATTACAGGGAGAACTCCATAAAATATAATGTTCTGGATGAATGTGTAGACTGGATGCTTAAAGTGAACATGATTGTAAAGTCTTTTTTCATCAAAAAATAACAAACAATGTACCTGCTCTGTGCAGTTGGTTTTGCATAGAGCAGCCCAGAGCCTCCTCTTCTCGGGTCCCTCTTCGGTGTTCTGCCATCCCCCCCCCTCCTGTTGATTGCCCCCACAGCAAGCAGCCTGCTATGGGGGCACCCGAGCCGAGCTGCAGCTCTGTGTGTCCATTCAGACACGGAACTGCAGTTCAGCCCCGTCCCCTCTCTCCCCCGATGGACTTTGATTGACAGCAGCGGGCGCCAACGTGTCTCAGTCAATCAAGAGGGAGAGTCTCAGATGGCTGTGGACATCTTTGGACAGAGATGGGACTCAGGTAAGTATTAGAGGGTTCTGGTGCGGCTGCTGCACACAGAAGGGTTTTTATCTTCATGCATAGAATGCATGAAGAGAAAAAATGACTTCTGATTTTACAACACCTTTAAACATTTAAAATATGCAGTTAAACGCACATTTGTTTTACCTGCCAAAGGATTTGCAATTCTGTTCAGCTAGTCTTGTGATCCAGGAATCTTTGCCATTGTAGTAAACCAATATAGTTTGGTATAGGACCTTCCCCCTCCTATAAACATGCCTGTGCAAAAGTATAGAGCCCCGGTTCTTATTGCTGCTGCTCAATATCCCAGTGTCAGGCCCCATACACACGAGAGGATTTATCCGCGGATACGGTCCAGCGGACCGTATCCGCGGATAAATCCTCTCGAGGATTTCAGCAGATTTCTATGCGATGGCGTGTACTCACCATCGCATTAAATTCCGCGGAAATCCTCTGGCGATGACGCGTCGCGCCGTCGCGATTATGACGCGGCGACGGGCGCGACGCTGTCATATAAGGAATTCCACGCATGCGTCAAATCATTACGACGCGTGCGGGGAATCCCTTTGGACGGATGGATCCGGTGAGTCTGTACAGACGAGCGGATCCATCCGTTGGAATGGATTCCAGCAGATGGATTTGTTGAGCATGTCAGCAAATATCCATCTGCTGGAAATCCATCCCAGGGGAGATTTATCCGCGGATAAATATCCGACGGAGTGTACACACCATAGGATCTATCCGCAGAAACCCATTTGATGGGATTTATCTGCGGATAGATTCTATGGTGTGTATGGGGCCTAAGAGTTTCTGTATGCTATAATGTAAAATGGTGTTTATGCTAATTTTGTGTAAAAGCATGTTTAAAATAGTGTTTTTTTTTTATTTGTAAAATACAGGTATTTGCACCCACTTCCGGGAATAGACTCTGCGGGAGTCACGCCCCTTCCCGTCCCCCCCTGCTGTCTTCTAGAAAACACACTGGTCCCAGAACACAGTGGGGACCAGTGAGGACGCGCCACGTGACTCGTGCATGTGCAGTAGGGAACTGAGCAGTGAAGCCGCAACTCTTCACTTCCCGATTCCCTCACAGAGGATGGTGGCGGGGGCAGCTGAGAGACGAGCGATTGCTTGGCTTCGGCTGCTGATATCGCGGACACCCTGGACAGGTAAAAAAAGAAAGGGACAAGATGCGCCAATCTAAGTGCAATAAGCCCAAATTTAATGGAGAATACAAATAAAATAGGTATACATGTGCAATGCCTACTCACAAACAGAGGTAGATAGTAGGCACAGAACCGGAACAATCATTCCGGTTCTGTGCCTACTATCTACCTCTGTTTGTGAGTAGGCATTGCACATGTATACCTATTTTATTTGTATTCTCCATTAAATTTGGGCTTATTGCACTTAGATTGGCGCATCTTGTCCCTTTCTCTTTGAATCTTTCAGAGCATCGCTTCTGCTTTAGGTGCTGCCGCCAAGTGTCCCTTACAGCCAGTCATATTATTTTAATCCAGGACTTTCATGGACATTATTTTTGGACTTTCTTATTAGACTCTTATATACCTCAGCCCATTGTGTTTGCTCTATTGGATCATGCGCCACATATCCTCTCTTTTTTTGCACCCTGGACAGGTAAGTGTCCAATTATTAAAAGTCAGCAGCTGCACTATTAGTAGCTGCCGGCATTAATATATATATATAATTTTTTTAAGGTGGACCTCCACTTTAAGCTATTAGAATCCTATTATCAGGCAAGAATGGGACAAAATTTCTCCCCAAAAACTACAGCAATTGGAGAGTGTTGTTAAAAGAAGATGGTAAATAAACATGGCCCTGTCCCAACTTTTTTGAGACATGTTGCTGCCATTAAATTTCAAACTACTTTTTTCTTCCTTCTTAAAATTGTATAATTTCTCAGCTTGGTATGTTTTCTATTTCATATTGTGAATAAAATACGGGATTATGAGATTTGCAAATCATTGCATTCAGTTTTTATGTAGGTTTTAAACAGAATCCCAACTTTTTTGGAATGGAGGTTGTACTTTGACATGTACCACCTACCTAAACACACAGGTCTGTTAACCAGTTGCAGACTTTTCTGAAGAAGCGGCAACCTAAATTGAGACCAATTGTTCTGCTAATTATCCTGATAATTTCCCCCCCTCCCCCCACCTTGTGCTTTAGCGTAGGCGGTGCATCGGTACCTGTGCACATACAGTGAAGTGCTTATTTCCTCTTCCATAAAAAAAAGAGCTCGATTGGTCTTTGGTCTCACAGATGCGACATGTTAGGAAATACTGTACATTCTCATGCCCCTGCTTGCGCGTTACTTAAAACAGCATCCTTAAGCTGTCACAGTAGCACAAATGAGGCTTGTTTTGCATCACTTGTCAAAACAGAGTATTAAAGCTCCAAGTCAGGGATCCTCAAACTACGGCCCTCCAGCTGTTGTAGAACTACACATCCCATGAGGCATTGTAACACACTGACATACACAGACATGACTAGGCATGATGGGAATTGTAGTTCCTGAATAACTGGAGGGCCGTAGATTGAAGACTCATGCTCTAAGTCCTACATATGATTATAGGTGATCTTAAAACTAAAGCTCACCTGAATAAGAGAGGCCAGCGATCTGCAGGTAGAGCTCCTCTTCAGAAAAACTTTCGGGTAACATAAGGAAAGCGGCAATGACCGCACTCTTCAGGTTGGCGTTCAGCGCAGTGCGCAGCTGATTATTCTCCTTCTGTACTAGGATCTTCACCTGCACAGAGGAACAAGACGGACATAGCATTGTCAATCATACAACCCAATTCATAAACTGATGCAATCTGACAGTAATTCCGGGAAAAGAAGTTACATCTGACAAATATAAAACTGATCTGAGCTCCGATTATAGGATTTACCAATAGCCCTTTACACCAGAGAAGTTAAGACACGTTTCTCACATACAGCTGTACAGTATTAGCTCTTGCATGCAAAGGTTTTACTTTAAAATTATGGTCCCCTGGGGCATACAAAACATGAGTGGGTGGAATAGATGGTCTATTAAACATTATAGTATTTAGCAAAGTAAAGACGTAAACCCTGTAGCAAACTTTAGCCTTTGCCACTTAGGAGTATAAATGAAGCGTAACAAAAGCATTTGCTGCCCTCTAGTGGAAGTTTTGGGAATTACTGATAAAAGTGGTCACTGGATTGCATTTCAGAACAATAAATAATTCAAACTTGTGTATGATTGGTATTTGAACGATTGCACAAATATTACAGCTATTGTGGGATCCTTCCATTTCAATAGAAAGGCAACTTATTATACAAAAGGAAATTGGTTTAAAAATAAAGCCGAACTAAAACCACTGTTTTAAAAGGTTAAAAAAACAAAACAAAAAACAAAACAAACAGTTACATTTCCGTACCATTCTCATACCAATCCATCTTGTTTGCTTTTACTATTATTCTGTTTGCCATCATTGCCCCCTTCACGACCAGGCCAATACACCACTGTGTTAATTTAACCGACAATTGCGCGGTGGTGCTGCGCTGTACCCAAATAAAGTTGATGTCACTTTTTTCCCACAAATAAAGCTTTCTTTTGGTGGTATTTACTCACCTCTGCGGTTTTTATTTTTTGCGCAGTAAACAAAAAAAAAAAGGAGCGGCAATTGTTTAAAAAAAAAATAAAAAAAAAATGTATATATATATTTTTTTTAATTTCTGCTTTAATATGTTTTTTTAATAAAGTTTTTTTCATTAATTTAGGACAATATGTATTCTGCTACATATTTTTGGTTAAAAAAAAAAAAAAATCTTAATAAGTCTACAAATGATGGGATATTTTTATAGATTTTTTTTTTTTACTAGTCATAGTAATCAGCGATTTTTAAAACGGACACTTTTAACACTTTTAGTGATCAGTGCTAAAAATATGCACGGTTAAGCCTCGTACACACGATCGGATATCTGATGGAATCCGATCCGATGGATTTTTTCATCGGATATCCAATGAAGCTGACTTTCATCAGTCGTGCCTACACACCATCAGTCCAAAACACGGTGACGTACAACACTACGACGAGCCGAAAAAAAAACAAAGTTCAATGCTTCCAAGCATGCGTCGACTTGATTCTGAGCATGCGTGGATTTTTGTCCGATGGAGTTCCATACAGACGATCGGATTTAAAACATGTTCTATTTTTTTTATACCGATGGAAACAAAACCGATGGGGCCCACACACGATCGGTTTGTCCGATGAAAACGGTCCATCGTGTGTTACGCGGCTTTACTGTACTAATGAAACTGGAAGGGAAGGGGTTGACACCAGGGGCAATCAATAGGTGTTAGGGGGTGCTAACTAACTGTGCTGGGATTGCTCTGACTGGGAGAACACAGAGATCCTCTGTCAGGCAGATCACCGTTCTGCCTCTCTGGGTAAATCGATCGCTGGTGGCTGGTGGACGCGATTGGCTCCCCCTATGTCCAATCAGCGCGCGCCCCCAGAGGCTACTGCACAAATCGTTGTACAGGTACGTTGTTTTGCGCAGCCAGGCCGCGGTAAATGGGCAAAAGGCAGTTCGGAAGTGGTTAAGTTATAGGGGCATGAATTGAATAGGTTGCTTATTAGAACCCAGTGGCCCAGATTCAGGTAGCAATTGCGTCTGCGTAACCATAGTTACGCAGCGCAATTGCTTACTTGCGCCGGCGTTTCGAATGCTCCCGATTCAAGAACCTTGTTATGCCGACTGCAGCCTAATATATGACTAGCATAAGGCTCTTATGCCAGTCATATCGTAGGCTGCATTCTTACGATGGCCGCTAGGGGGCGTTCCCGTAGTGGTCAGGGTATAGTATGCAAATTGCATACGAACGCCGATTCACTACCCTACGCGAGCCCTGCGTACGCAGTTTACGTCGTTTCCGTTCGTCGGGTTTTGTGTAAGGCTGCTCCTGCCATTAGCAGGGGCAGCCAATGCTACGTATACCCGTCGTTCCCGCGTTGCAAAGTTTAAATTTAACGTAGTTTGCGTAAGTGAATCGTGAATGGCGCTGGACGCCATTTACGTTCACTTTGAAGCAAATGACGTCCTTGCAACGTCATTTGCCGCAATGCACGTCGGGAAAGTTTCCCGACGGAGCATGCGCACTACGTTCGGCGCAGGAACGCGCCTAATTTAAATGATCCACGCCCCCCTACATTACGCGCCCTTACGCCGGGCATTTTTGAGGAGCGCCCACGCAAATTACGTGGCTACTGTTTCGTGAATGAAGCGTAGCGCAGATAATTTGCGGGGGCGCAGGGCAAAAACGGGACGCTGAGCCTCCGTAAGAAGTGCGCAGCGGTACCTGAATCTGGCCCAGTGTCTCTACAGTAGTAGTAGGTGGCCCTTGGCTTGCCTCTGTCGAGGAGGTGGATTTTGGGTCCCTATATAAAAGCCTAGTGTGGCTTAAGGAGAGTTGAATTTGATAGGAGGAACACCTAATAGGTATAAATAAAATGTATAAACTATTAAACATATCCATTTAGGTGTTAATAGAATAAATCTTATAGACATACAGCATATTATACGTATAGTTATACAATTCATTTAAGAATGATCTTAGAAGTTTACATGATTTTAAACAAAGTATTTTTATTTTTCTACGATGAACAGTTTTTATTGGTTAGAAACACTAAACTACCATACGAAACCTGTTTGTGTTATAGTGTAGCTCTAATGAAGGGGGACTTTTTATAACTCTTGAAATGGGTTGACTGTAAATTCTAGATTGACTTTTTATTGCAATAAATAATAACTATGTGGATGGACTCCAATGCCTTGACGTGATCATCCTTAAAACGCCACACAAGGTAGCTAGGCGAAGGCAAAGATGATAACAATATTTTATAGCACTTTACACCCTAAAAAATCAATACACTGTACAAAAAAACAAAAAAACAAAACACAAACACGTAAAAAGTAAGAGACAGTTGTAAAGGCAATGGATAAAGAAAGCTATAGACTTGAATAAACGAGTTTGTATAGTCTTGTGAAATATATCCAGGGAAGAGCCATTCCAGACTGAAATGGAGACCGAGCTCTCCAGTGTTGTAGCAAAGCATAAAAAAGTAATGTTCCATACAATTTCAGGTACAGCCTGGTAAAAGCAAGGAGGAGACGAGTTTTAAATACACAATACTCTACAAAAGTTTTAGACAGGTGTGAAAAAACGCTGTAAATGAAGACCAACTTCAGAAATAGAAGTGTTAATTGATAAAAAAAAATAAAAATAACAAAATGGAAAGTAAATGAACAGAAGAGAAATCAATATTTGGTGTGACCGCCTTTGCCTTCAAATCAGCACCAGTTCTTCTAGGTACACTTGCATACAGTTTCTGAAACAACTCAGCAGGTAGGTTGCTCCAAACATCTTGGAGAACTAACCTCAGATTTTCTGTGGATGTAGGCTGACTCAAATCCTTCTGTCTCTTCATGTAATCCCAGACAGTCTCAATGTTGAACCATCACTCCCAGGACTCCTTGTTCTTCTTTACACTGGATATAGGGCCAGATTCAGGTACAATTGCGGTGGCGCAACGTAACCCGTTTACGTTACACCGCCGCAAGTTTTCAGTGTAAGTGCCTGATCCACAAAGCACTTACCTGTAAACTTGCGGCGGTGTATCGTAAACACGTCCGGCGCAAGCCTGCCCAATTCAAATGGGGCGTGTACCATTTAAATTAGGCGCACTCCCGCGCCGGACGTTCTGCGCATGCTCCGGTCGCAATTTTCCCGACGTGCTTTGCGCAAAATTACGGCGGCGCAACGTGTTTGTGAATCGCGACGTGCGTAACGTACTTATGCCGAAAAATAAAAATCAAAATCGACACGGGAACGACGTCCATACTTTAACATGGTGGAGTAATTTTACACCATGTTAATAGCACACCTAACTTTGCGACGGGAAAAAAAAGACTTGCGCCGACGTAACGAATGCGAAAACCTTCGTGGATCGCCGTAACGGCTAATTTGCATACCCGACGCTGGAAAACGACACAAACTCCACCCAGCGGCGGCCGAGGTACTGCATCCTAAGATCCGACGGTGTAAGTCAATTACACCGTCGGATCTTAGGGCTATCTGTGCGGAACTGATTTTATGAATCAGCCGCATAGATACGACAAGAGATACGACGGCGTTTCAGGAGATACGCCGTCGTATCTATTCTGTGAATCTGGCCCATAGTTCTTAATGACTTTGGCTAAATGTTTGGGGTCATTGTCCTGCTGCAGAATAAATTTGGGGCCAATCACATGCCTCCCTGATGGACCCCAAACATACAGCCAATGTCATTAAGCACTAACTTCAGAGTAAAGAAGAAAAAGGAGCCCTAGAAGTAATAGTTTGGCCCCCCACAAAGCCCTGATCTCAACACCATAGAGTCTATCTGTGATTATATGAAGAGACAGAAGGATCTGAGGAAGCCTATACCCACATAAGATCTATGGTTAGATGTTTGGATAAATCAACCTGCTAAGTTCCTTCAAAAACTGTGTGCAAGTGTACCTAGAAGATTAAAGGGGTTGTAAAGGTTCATTTTTTTTTCTAAATAGGTTCCTTTAAGCTAGTGCATTGTTGGTTCACTTACCTTTTCCTTCCATTTCCCTTCTAAATGTTTTTTTTCCTTTGTCTGAATTTCTCACTTCCTGTTTCTCCTCAGTAAGCTTTCCACCATCATCCTAAGTTAGACTGGTTAGTCAGCCAGAACAGCATCAGGAAGTGAGAAATTCAGACAAAGAAAAAAAAAAATTTAGAAGGGAAATCGAAAGGAAAAGGTAAGTGAACCAACAATGCACTAGCTTAAAGGAACCTATTTAGAAAATAAAAAACAAACCTTTACAACCCCTTTAATGCTGTTTTGAAGGCAAAGGGTAGCCACACCTAATATTGATTTGATTTAAACTTTTCTTCTGTTCACTCACTTTTCATTTTATTTAGTGATAAAACAAACAATTAAAATGTTTTTTTTTTTTAAGCGTTCTTCCTTTACAGCATTTCTTCATGCCTAAAATATTTGCATAGCATTTTATATACTGTACACAGTAAATATGGA
Organism: Rana temporaria; assembly: GCF_905171775.1. Lineage (NCBI taxonomy): Eukaryota > Metazoa > Chordata > Amphibia > Anura > Ranidae > Rana > Rana temporaria. The sequence goes on along the minus strand of NC_053495.1, from coordinate 48,909,317 downwards.
TTGGTTTACTAAAGGCAAAACAAGCTGCGCATAGGAAGTTGTACATTGAAAGGGAATTTACTTAGCGAATGAACTGAAGTTCTGCCGACTTCCATCGTTCAATCACCTGCAAGCAAAAAAATATATATTTTTTCCTTTCACGTACTTGGATATTTTTTGCCAAGTGAAATTTCACCAAATTTACAAAACTTTGGGGAAATTCCTACTCAAAGTACAAGTTCCCTTGCAAAGTGAACAACCCATTTAGTAAACCAACCCCACAGCCTCATTAGTCCTTGACATGAGGAGCCTAAGGTGCTTTAACCACTTGGTATGCGGGCCATTGTAGTTTGACGGCCACAAGGTGGCTCTACAATGATGGGAGGCCGTCTATGTCCGCCAGCCACCCGCGATCGGCAGTCACAGAGCCATGGATGTGGAGCTCTGTGTGTAAACAAAGAGATCCTGTCCTGTCAGAGAGAGGAGACTGATGGTGTGTCCCTTGTACATGGGGACAACCATCGGTCACCTCCCCAAGTCGGTCCCCCCCCCCCCCACAGTAAAAATCAACCCCAGGGAACACATTTAACCCCTTGATCGCCCCCTAGTGTTAACCCCTTCCCTGACAGTCACATTTATACAGTAATCAGTGCATATTTATAGGACTGTTTGCTGTATAAACGTGAATGGTCCCAAAAATGTGTCCGATGGGTCCGCCGTAATATCGCAATTCTGACAAATTGCAGATAACCGCCATTACTAGTAAAAAAATTAAATAAAAAAAAGTCATAGTTCTATCCCCTACTTTGTAGGTGCTATAACCTTTGGCAAACCAATCACTATACGCTTATTGCGATTTTTTTTTTACCAAAAATATGTAGAAGGTTACGTATCGGCCTAAACTAAAAAAAAAAAAAAAAAGTTTATATATATATATATATATATATATATATATATATATATATAAATAAATAAATAATTTATTTTTAATTGGGATATTTAGTATAGCAAAAAGTTAAAAATTTGTTTTTTCTAAATTGTCACTCTTTTTTTGTTTATAGCACAAAAAATTAAAACCGCAGAGATGATCAAATACCACCAAAAGAAAGCTCTATTTGTGGGGGAAAAAAAGGACGTAAATTTTGTTTGGAAGCCACGTCGCACAACCGCGCAATTGTCATTTAAAGTGTGACAGTGCTGAAAGATGAAATTTCGCCTCGTATATGTGCCCAGTAAGCAAGTGGTTAAAGGAAACCTGTACTGAGGAAACACAGAGCAACCATTATGAAATACTATTTGTTACGTTAAACCAAAAGCTTCAATATGTTGAGTCCCCGACCTGAAACAAGTCTACAGATTAGGATTTCAGACTTTGCGTCTGGTATCATAACCTGCATTTAGACACAATACCGGGAATTAGAATTTAAATTCAGCAATGGCAGCCCTTTTATTTCATCAGCATATGTTTCCTTTAAATGCCAGCAGACACATCTAAAAACATTTTTTCCTGTTTTAGTAGCAAGCCGTAACCAGTATAGAGAACTGGCATAATGTGTGAACAGTAATGCTTGCAATTCCTTACTGGTGATCGCGAATACAAAAAAAAAAACAAAAAAAAAAAACACACACTACAGATTTTAATAATGAGTTTTAAAGGTTCTTCAGAGGGGTGCTTGATCTAGCCATGTTCTTCAGGTTTAAAAATAGGATTGGACAATGAAATTTATCTAAATATCTTATTTTCCATCAAGAACCATACAACAACTTGCAGTCTGAGCAGCACCCGGCAGACAGGCTAAATGGTGCAGACAGTTGCAGTGCTTTTGGGTAGAAGTGGCCAGAAAAACTTGTTACCAAGGTGCCCATGACCTTCTAGTTCTGTGCCTCTGTCTACCTTTCTAGAAATAACAGGCAGCACACTAGATCCTATTCAAAATACATTTAGACCCCTTTCACACTGAGGAGTTTTTCAGGCGGTACAGCACTAAAAATAGCGCTGCTATACCACCTGAAAAGCTCCTGCCCAGCAACCTCAATGTGAAAGCCGGAGGGCTTTCACACTGAGGCGATGCGCTGGCAGGAGAGAAAAAAATCTCCTGTCAGCAGCATCTTGGGAGCGGTGAGAGGAGCGGTATGTATACCGCACCTTCCCATTTAAAACAATGGGAAACCGCGGCAATACGCCTCTGCAGAGGCGCATTGTGGGCGGTATTAACCCTTTATCGGCCGCTAGCGGGGGTTAATACCGCACCGCTAACGGCCGAATTCCCGCAGCAAATCTGGCAGTATAGCGCCGCTATACCGCCACTGCAGCTCCCGCCCCAGTGTGAAAGGGTCCTTAGATTTAAACATAGCTGTCAAATGCAGTCATGTTTGAAAGAAAAAAAAAGCAGTGTTTGACAAAAAAAGCCTTTGCCTGCAGTTCAAACTCACCTGAAAAGAACATGCAGTGTCCAAAAAAAAAAAAAAAAAGAACACACAGCACAATGAAAATGCACTCTCTGCACAGACGTGTGTACTGCCTTTTTAAAGTGAAAGGGAATTTGCTGACCTTTGACTGACATGTTTTAAACATATGTCAAGCGCAGGAAAACAATGCCCATGTACATGTGCCCTTTAGATTTGCATCTGCAATGAGAGAAACCCTTTCCCTTCATGGTCCCTTCTCCAGCTTTCACACTCCCCATCTTACCGGTTTATGTAAACGACCAGCAATGTACAAAGTCTTCCAGTAAAGTAAGTCTTCAATAAGAGTATCGGTACTGACAACCCCATATTTGATGACCTGGGGAAAATAAGACATGAAGTTAATACAAGGAAGTCCCATATATATACAGTGCGAGTTCATCTGGAAATTGCTACTTTCCAAATACAAAGTCAGTAGATATTCAAACTCTTCTCTCTATTTATACAAAATTAATCGATTAAAATGCTACAAGATGGAGGAAAAAGCGGCTGTAAAACACATCTGAACCTATGAAAACACTGTACTGCTCAAACAGGTATGATGCATATGATTTACACTCCGATCAGTACAGCATTCAAACACAAGACCTATTCCTTGTTTTTGGTTAGCAGAAGTCACAGTATTTTAGAAAAGGGACTTTTGGTTCCCTTATGCCGCGTACACACGATCGGGCTTTTGCCCGGCCAAAAGCACATCGGAACTCCGACGGAATTCCATTGGAGTAAAATAGAACATGTTCTATATTTAAACTCCGGTGGAATTAATCGGAATTTCTCCGATGGGGCATACACAGTCCGTCTGACTTCTTCTATCAGAAATTCTGATCGCGTGTAAACAGCATTAGGCCCATCTCATTTTAATCTGAATAGCTGTACTATCTTGTTACTCCCCAAAGCCAAGACCTAATGGTTTCTATATCACGTGCTAATGACGACTAATGTGCTTGAAACTGCTGTATCAAAGTTTAATAACAGTATAAAATGCTGCCTGTAGGGGATAAATAGTTGGCCACAGGGTTACAAAGAAATGATTTGTATGGTTTTGCTTACTATCTTTAAAGAGAACCTGTTATGGTAAAGCGAAGTTCCACCAAAAAATGGAACTTCTGCAAAAAAAACAAAAAAAAACAAAAAAAACCACATCTTTTTGCAAAAAGCACCAAAAAAAAAAACAGAGGTGTGACCCCGGCCGGAGATGTTTAGTAACATAATGGGGTTAAAAAAACAAAAATAAGTACAAAAAGAGCAAATAATCGCAACTGTAAGGGGTTCATTTTTTTTACTGTTGGACAGTGAAAGTAATATTTACTGTAGCGATTTGCTTTTTGTACTATAAAGGGCTAATTTTAGTTTTTTTTAAAGGGGTTGTAAAGGTAAATGTTTTTTCATCTTAATGCATCCTATGCATTTAGGTGAAAAAAACATTCGACGGTACCGCCCCCCCCCCCCCGAACCCCCGTTTTACTTACCTCACCCCTCGACAGTCCCACGCGCGTCCTCGTGATCCTCTTCGGTTCCCAGCCTGGCCATTGATTGTCTACGCTGGACAGATTGATAGCTGTCAATCACATCCGATGATGCGGCGTGCCGGGGGCGGGGCCGAGTGATACAGTCGGCGGCTATGCCCGCCGCTGTATCACGGGAGTGCGCCCGCAAAAGCTTTCCACCATGCGAGCTTGCTCGCATGAAGGTGGAAAGCTTTTGCAAGGAGGAGCCGAGACAGCCGACGAGGGACCCCAGAAGACCGGATTTGGGACACTCTGTGCAAAACAAGCTGCACAGTGGAGGCAAGTATAACATGTCTGTTATTTAAAAGTGTTCCTTTAACCCCATTATGTTACTGGCCGCCGATTAATCGATTATGAAAATTGTAATAGTTTAATTTCATAATCGATTAGTTGTTTCGGCCCTACCATACATAGATTGAAATTCAGCCAGTTGAATTCTGATTCATATATGGGTAGCGTAAACGTTTTTTTTTGCTTTAGCTTCTATTGTATAATCATAGAGTGCAGTACCCAGAGGATGGACATACCTTGCCTTCACATGGAACCAGCGTGTTATAATAAACTCCGGCTCCATACTTATTTTGGACATTAGCGATTTGTTTGGGCCCCAGATATTTCAGGAATGAGTAGTGACTCCGGTTCTGCATTAGATTCATGGTATGCCATGTGACAGGGTCATCAACTGCAAACACAAAGTCCAGCATGTTGTTCTGGAAGGCAAAAATGTAATCGGGTAAACAGAAAAGAAGAAGAAACATTTTTTAATCAAACAATATTTTGAACATCACAACACAAATATAATATTAAAGATCTGGAGTCATACTGATGAAGGCCAAATGAGAGGCTGACACGCGTTTAGAGGGGAGGAGTCGTATCTGATGTCAGGCGAAGCACCGCGAGTCTAGATCTGTGGTTAATGTGCTGGCGATTTGATACATGCTGTTTTTATTGTTATTTCTTGTAAGTAACTTTTTAGGGGGGCTTCTTTTAATAAATTCAAAAGCAGAGAACACTATGGTACTTGTGTTTTTGTTTCATGTCCTTAAAAAGGAGTTGTAAAGGAAAAAAAAGTTTTTTGCTGAAATGACTGTTTACAGGGTATAGAGACATAATAGTTAACTGATTCCTTTTAAAAATGATTAAAAATAGATAAAAATCAATCATATAATTGTACCTGCAGTTTCTAGTTTCGTTTTTGCATGTTGTTTCCTGCTTCTGTGATGTACAGAGCAGTGATGGTTTGGAAAACTAAACCGATTGGTGCTGTGGGGTTTTAGACACACAGGCCCAAATTCTCAGAAGAGACACGATGGCGTATCTCCAGATATGCCGTCGTATCTCTGCGTTGCGCCGTCGTAACTATGCGCCTGATTCTTAGAATCAGTTACGCATAGATATGTCTTACGCCGTCGGATCGTAACTGCATTTTTACGCTGGCCGCTAGGTGGCGCTTCCGTCGAATTCTGCGTTGAGTATGCAAATGAGCTAGATACGCAAATTCCCGAACATACGCCCGGCTGATGCAGTAAAGTTACGCCGTTTACGTTAGGCTTTTCCCGGCGTATAGTTGCCCCTGCTATATGGTGGCATAAGTGCGGCGTAACAATGTTAAGTATGGCCGTCATTCCCGCATCGAAATTTGAAAAAGTAACGTTGTTTGCGTAAGTCGTCCGTGAATGGGGCTGGACGTCATTTACGTTCACATCGAAACCAATGACGTCCTTGCGGCGTACTTTGGCGCAATGCACACTGGGAATTTTCCTTGGACGGCGCATGCGTCATTCGGGAAAAACGTCAATCACGTCGGGTCACAGTACATTTACATAAAACACGCCCCCCTGATCCAAATTTGAATTAGGCGGGCTTACGCCGGTCGATTTACGCTACGCCGCCGCAACTTACGGTGCTTTGAGAATACAGCACTTGCCCGTCTAAGTTGCGGAGGCGTAATGTAAAGCGGATACATTACACCCGCACAAAATTATGCTGCTGGATGAGAATCTGGCCCCAAGTAATCACACCTCCTTGATTAGTGACCACAGAGAGAAAGCTCCCAGTACTGTGGTTATCGGGAAACAGACAACCAGGAAGTGTGGAGATCAGAGAAGAATTACAGCAACTTGAAAGCAAAAACGAACAATGAGGACATGAAAACAGCAATGCATTAAGGTAAAAGAAGCTATTAAGATAAAAAAATCCTTTACAAACCCTTTAACCCCTGGATATATAAGTGGAATTGATTATTAAAAAGCGAATGGAGGAAGGTGGTGTTTGGAGACTGTAGGAATTACTACCATTGGTAAAGTGGATTGATCGTGGTGGACACAAGGAGTGATCTGTCTATGAGTTGTATACTCATCCTTGAGGCGAGCAGGCATTTTAGCAGGTGGTGGTGTGCACTGAATATCGGATCCATTTAAATAGGATTTTTCACAGCGGTGACAACTCTGGAAACCTAAACATGAACTGTTTTTTTATCATTTATTTATTTTCTTTTTTCATAAATTTTATGAAATGTATAAATATTAGTTTATATTAGATTTATAGATACGCAGCGCTGCACTATTTTCACAAAATGAATGCATGCTTAGATCCCACTTTTTCCTCCTGGGTGACTTTATCATGGGTCTTCAAGCTTTCTAAACAAAGGGCCAGTTTACTGTACTTCAGACTGGAGAGGTGCCAGACTGTGGCCCTTGGGAGTAGAAATTGTCTTGGCAATAGTGGGAGTAAACAGTACATCAGTGGCATTAGGGGGAGGAATTCTTTCCACTGACACGCATTGCTGGGCCCCATCGCTGAGTGTCGGGGGGTGTCAGGTGGGGCGGCAGCGGGAGGAACAGCGCCCCATCGTTGGGCCGGCAGCGGGAGGAACAGCGCCCCATCGTTGGGCCGGCAGCGGGAGGAACAGCGCCCCATCGTTGGGCCGGCAGCGGGAGGAACAGCGCCCCATCGTTGGGCCGGCAGCGGGAGGAACAGCGCCCCGTCGTTGGGCCGGCAGCGGGAGGAACAGCGCCCCGTCGTTGGGCCGTCAGCGGGAGGAACAGCGCCCCGTCGTTGGGCCGGCAGCGGGAGGAACAGCGCCCCGTCGTTGGGCCGTCAGCGGGAGGAACAGCGCCCCGTCGTTGGGCCGTCAGCGGGAGGAACAGCGCCCCGTCGTTGGGCCGGCAGCGGGAGGAACAGCGCCCCGTCGTTGGGCCGGCAGCGGGAGGAACAGCGCCCCGTCGTTGGGCCGTCAGCGGGAGGAACAGCGCCCCGTCGTTGGGCCGTCAGCGGGAGGAACAGCGCCCCGTCGTTGGGCCGTCAGCGGGAGGAACAGCGCCCCGTCGTTGGGCCGTCAGCGGGAGGAACAGCGCCCCGTCGTTGGGCCGTCAGCGGGAGGAACAGCGCCCCGTCGTTGGGCCGTCAGCGGGAGGAACAGCGCCCCGTCGTTGGGCCGTCAGCGGGAGGAACAGCGCCCCGTCGTTGGGCTGTCAGCGGGAGGAACAGCGCCCCGTCGTTGGGCTGTCAGCGGGAGGAACAGTGCCTAATTATTGGTATCGATGTGAGAGATAGGGCCTTGTTGTGCAAACATGATACCCTATTGTTGGCGTCAGTGAAGGGAATAGTGTATTCTCATTGGGAAAAAAAGTGCCCCAATTGCCAGATAAAGGAAAGCAAGGATGGATCATTTCCTAACCTTTTACATGGGGTGGGGAATGCCAATGTCACTGGCTAAATATGAGCAGGTGTCCAAAGAAGGCCACTGATGTCATCAGCATCCCACATCTTTGTTTATGTGTGTTGCGGGAAGGAGGAACAACCTTCTGATTGGAGGAAAATAAACATTGTGATATTGATGCCGAGATAGAGAGAAGATTGGAGGACACTTGAGCTCATCGCCAATGTGAAAAGGGAATAGGAGGATCTACGGAGAGATCTCATTATTTGACTCCCGAACAGATATAAAAATAGCGATCAGACTCCACCTAAAAATTAAATGTCATTTTGTTTACACTCACTTGTTAAAGTGTAACTAAAGGCAAAACTTTTTTTTAAGTTTTGGACAGAGTGGAGAGGGATTAGCACTCCTGTCAGATTTATATTGCTGTCGGTAGCTCCCATTAGGGAGAGTCATCCCTCTATTTGTCCTTTTTATCACCAAAAGTAGAAGAAAATCACAAACTTTGGGTTGACACCAGAACAAAAATAGAGAAGAAATCTTCCAATGGGGATGCTGGTTCTGGTGATATCCCAGGATTCACTCAGTTTGGAGAGATTTCCTCTCACTTCCTGTTTGGGCTATGAGACAGGAAGTGAGGGTACATCTCCCCCATAGGACAGATTATTTATTCAGATATACAGATGTTTTATCCCTCCCTTGCTCTATCCAAAATACAAATAAAAAAGTTTTGCCCTTAGTTCTCCTAATAACAATGTCATCTCCAAGTCCTCCTGAGAGTTGTCTGCCATTCCCCATCTTACATTGGTAAGGCTGTGAGAGGCCCCCGTCTGTCTGAACACCGCCGATCCATAGGCGAAGGCGAGGCTGATATCCTGGGGGAAATAGGTGAGCATCCTCCGGAGCTGGTAGCCGGTGCCCTGTATGGCTGGCAGTGCCATCCTTCATTACACAGCCTGCTACAACACACACATCACCGACTCCTGTCACCGTGTATTCATCACACACCGCCTGTGTACACAGCACCGCTAATTCCCCTCACCGACCATCACCGCATATTCTTTCTGACCTACATGCCACTTCCGGGTCCCGTGGAACGCATGGCTTGATAGGTTAGGTCTGACGACCTTAGTTATTGGCTTCCGGTCTTTTTTTTTTACAACACCGGTGTCATTGGTCGGACTGCGCAATGCACGTCAAAGAAGGTGAAGGGAAGGGCGGAACTTACACGTAGACACCGCCCCCTTAGAATATCTAGGTGGAAGTTTCGACTTTCCCTTGTCGGTGTACAAATAGAGAGGAGGGTACATGGTGCTGGTTCATAGAGAGGAGGGTACAGGGTTCTGGTTCATACATAGAGAGGAGGGTACAGGGTGCTGGTTCATACATAGAGAGGAGGGTACAGGGTGCTGGTTCATACATAGAGAGGAGGGTACAGGGTTCTGGTTCATACATAGAGAGGAGGGTACAGGGTGCTGGTTCATACATAGAGAGGAGGGTACAGGGTGCTGGTTCATACATAGAGAGGAGGGTACAGGGTGCTGGTTCATACATAGAGAGGAGGGTACAGGGTGCTGGTTCATACATAGAGAGGAGGGTACAGGGTGCTAATTCATACATAGAGAGGAGGGTACAAGGTTTTGGTTCATACATATTTTTTACTAGTAATGGCGACGATCAGCAACTTATAGCGGGACTGCGTTATTGCGGCGGACATTCGGACAATAATGCCACGTACACATGATCGGATTTTCAGACTAAATTTCGCTCAAGCTTGGTTTGCATACACACAAAAGTTCTCGGAACTTTTCTCTGTCTAGAACGCAGTGACGTTTATTTCTCTCTCTCTCTCCCTCCCTCCCTGTCTTGTCCGCTCTCTCCCTCCCCCCTAAAATCATGTACCGTATTTATCGGGGTATTGCGCGCTCCGGCGTATAGCGCGCACCCCTAATGTTGACTGGACAACCTGTAAAACATTTTTTAATTACTTACAGTTTTGGTGTCTTGCCCGGCGTCCTTGTCCGGTCCGGCGTCCGTCCGCGGCCTCGGTGGTGTGCGCCCGGCTTCTCCCGCGCTGTCTCCGAGTCGAATCCCCGCTTCCAGCGCTCAGTTTGTTGCCTCCTCTGACATATACGGAGCGCAGTACACTCGGGCACGTTCAGCCACGCTCGGCTTCTCACGCATTAACGTCACAGAGCGTGACCACGAGCGAAGCCGAGCCTGGCCGTATGTACCCGACTGTACTGCGCTCGGTATATGTCGGCGGAGGCTTCAAACTGAGCGCGGGAAGCGGGTATCGGCGTATATCGCGCACCCACGATTTTCCCCTTATTTTAAGGGGAAAAATGTGCGCAGTATACGCCGCTAAATACGGTATATAGTCCCTTATCATCCCCTCCAAGAGCTTGCAGACTATTGATGTTAGGCTAACTGATCTGTAGTTCCCCAAGATATATCTTGGCCCTTTTTTAAATATCGGTGCCACGTTGGCTTTTCTCCAATCAGCTGGTGCCATTCCAGTCAGTGATTTGTTTGTCTGTGATTCCTGGATTGGGTAACTATTTCCAATTCCTCAGAGGGATGGTGGATTTGGAGGAGTCTCTTGATCTGTTTCACTATCCTACTATGATTATGTGCTGGCCATTTGTTTTTGTTTTTTAAAGAAGTTTACCAGATCTTTTATGTTTCTGGTTTGCACCGTGCTGCCACACAGCCCCCTTGCCACTGAACCCCAAACACTGCACCTTGTCACTCAGAAGCCTTGCCACTGCACCCCTTATACTGCACTTTCCCTGCACGCCTGATTATTTCACCTCCCTGCCACCCAACCACTGCCACCCCAATCCACTTCCCTCCCTTCCTGGTCACCTGGGAGCCTTCCCACTTCACCTTTATTCATTCCTGACACTGCAGCTCTTAAGCCCTGTACACGCGATCGGTTTGTCCAATGAAAACAGACCAATGGACTGTGGGCCCCATCGGTTTATTTTCCATCAGTGAAAAAAAATAGAACATGTTTTAAATTTTTCCTATGGATAAAAAACTGATAGAAAAAAACGATCATCTGTGTGGAAGTCCATCGGTCAAAAATCCATGCATGCTCAGAATCAAGTCGACGCATGCTCGGAAGCATTGAACTTCATTTTTCTCAGCACGTTGTAGTGTTTTACGTCACCGCGATTGGACACGGTCGGATTGACTGATGTGTGTAGGCAAGACTGATGAAAGTCAGCTTCATCGGATATCTGACGAAAAAATACATCAGATTAGATTCCATCAGATATCCGATCATGTGTACAGGGCTTAAGCACCCCCTACACTGGCTCCCCTGTCACCTAGCACCACAAACATTGCACCTGTCACCCAATGAAGAAAAAAGTGATCAGCGCAACTCTTTAATATAAAAAAAATCACATGTATGTGCTAAACTGACTAATAAATCATATGCAAATATCTACTGTGCAAAATGAGCAATATATCAAAATAAACAAAATGTCAAAATGACTGTGCAAATAACTCATACATAATCATAGTAGGATGGTGAGACAGATCAAGAGACTCCTTCAAATCTACCATCCCCCTGAGGAATTGGAAATAGTTACCCAATCCAGGAATCACAGACAAACAATTCACTGACTGGAATGGCACCAGCTGATTGGAGAAAAGCCAACGTGGCACCAATTTTTAAAAAAGGGCCAAGATATATCTTGTGGAACTACAGACCAGTTAGCCTAACATCAATAGTCTGCAAGCTCTTGGAGGGGATGATAAGGGACTATATACAAGATTTTAGGAGGGAGAGAGAGAAATAAAAACAAAAAGCTATCTACAAGCACGCTGCTCTCTCTTCTCTCACAGAATGGCTGAAATAGTTATTACTTTTTTTTTCATGCATTGTGGGCATTTGGGAGGGTCTCCTGAGGTTATCTGTAAAAAATGCTTCTAAAGGCAAACGTTCAGAACCACCGCTAAACGTGCATAAACGCAGTATGTAAAAGCGTCAAAACTGACGGTTTTAACTAGGGTTGTCCCGATACCACTTTTTTTAAACCGAGTACAAGTACGATACTTTTTTTCAAGTACTCGCCGATACCGAATACCGATACTTTTTTTTAATCTCATGTGACAGCGGCACATGTGTCAGTAGTTTTTTTTTTTATCTTTAACAATTTGTTTTTAATTTTTTACAATTTTTTTTTACATTTTTTTTTATTTATAATGCTTTCTTTTTTTTAAGGGGGGGGGGGGAGTGGACCGTGTCAGTGTGTTTTTTATTTTTTTATTTTCTACGATAATTTTTTTTATTCTTTTGTTTTTTTATTCTTTATTTTTTTTATTTTTTTTCAGCCCTGTTGGGGGGCTTTGGTGAGATATCAGGGGTCGTAACAAACCTCTGACATCTCCCCTTTGAGACAGGGAAAGGGACTAGGGACACATGTCCCCCAGTCCCTTTCTCAGCAGCATCAGCTGCGCTGAAAATGAAAGGAGAGAAGACAGCATCTTTTCTTCATTCATAAACTGAAACATTGTAAACACAGTTTACGATGTTTCAGTTATGTGAATGGACAGAGTCAGTGATCACCATTCAGAGCAGTAAGGACCTGGATTTACCATTGACAATTCCAGGGGGTGGAGGAGGAGCACGGAAGGGGAGAGATACACGGCGGGATACACAGCGGGATACACGGCGGGATACACAGAGGGATACACGGAGGGATACACAGAGGGATACACAAAGGGATACACGGAGGGATACACAGCGGGATACACGAAGGGATACACAGCGGGATACACGGCGGGATACAAAGCGGGATACACGGAGGGATACACAGCGGGATACACGGAGGGATACACAGCGGGATACACAGCGGGATACACGGAGGGATACACGGAGGGAGAGAGAAACACGGGGGACATGGAGAGAGAGAGAAACACGGTGGGGGACATGGAGGGAGGGAGACAGACTGCAGCAAAACGGAGAGGGGCTGGAGGAGGACACGGGACAGTCAGCGGTAATCGTGTGTGGGGGAGTTACAAGCACCGATCACCGCTGATTTTAAAGCAGCTGAAAGCCGCGCGGGGGAGGGGTGTAGAGAGAAGCGGATAAAATACTTTTAAATCTATACATCGGTGATCGGTGCTTGTAACTTCCCCACGCACTGATTACCGCCGACAGTACAAGTATCGGGTGAAGCATAGGGAGCATTTGCCTGAGTACAATTACTCGGGCAAATGCTTGGTATCCGTCCCGATACCGATACTAGTATCAGTATCGGGACAACCCTAGTTTTAACCATCGGTTACTAGCTGTCAAGTTTCCAGCGTTCAGAAGAGGTTTTCAAACGTCCTGTGTACATGAAGCCTTATAATGTTAATAAAAAGACACAACAAAAAGACATTAAGAGGCAGCCATGAAATCCACAACCGTTTGCTAAAAATACTAAATTACTGATGGACACATCCTACCCAGGAACACCTATTGACTGGATGTGATGCTAATACACTGTATATACATGAACATTAATCAACACTGACACCTAGTGGTATACAGATGGAATACTCTCCTTATTGTACTTATTCAGATATTTACAAGTTTACCAGTGTTGTGTGTTATTTCTTTATTTTTGTACTTTATCACACTGACTCTACAATCTGATATTCTGTCAAATAACTTGACAGAAATCATTTTTGCGCTTGTCACTACAGATAGACCTCACAAACTAACTAAATTAAACTGCAAAAATGAAAATGTCATCTTTTCTCTGTTGTCAATATAAATGCTTGATTCAGGTTGTGAAAATTATCAATCTCACTTTCCTAACTGCATCTAGAATTCTAGATAGTTTAATACAAGTCTCCACAAGTCACCACGGACGGATACTGAAACTTCGGCCTCATATGAGATTGGCAATAAGAAGATTGGATAGCTTCAATTTAGGAACATCATGTGACTGTTATATCACAGTCAATTTGCAGAATGTGGAACTTTATTAACCTCCCTGGCGGTATGATTCTTTCATAAAAAACATGCTGAAAGCGGTACCATTATTTGCAAGGAAATTTGGCATTTTATATTGTAGGCCTGTAATTTTTAGAAATAACTCACTTAAATCTGACCAAACAAGATTCTAATAGGCATCCCGGGTATGACATTTTAAAAAAAACAAAATTATAAATTATAATATAATAAATAATTATAAATAATTATAACAAATAATAATATAATTATAATAAAAATTATTCAATAATGTAATCAAATCAAAATCACTGAAATTTGCTCAGTTGCAGAATTGTCGCTGTCATTATTTTTTTTTTTTTATGACGAATTTCCCCACAAATCACTATCGCACAATTCTGCAAGTGATTATAATTTATTATCGCTGTTTTTTAGCTGATCTAAAACTATTTTTGACATAAAGGGACATTTTTGGTTGCTATGGACAATCTACAGTTTGCAGGCAGAAAGAACAGTTTTTATTATATAAAATGACATGCATGACACAGGGCAGACCACTAGGGACAAAGGGGGTGTGTTTTTTTTTACATACAGTACTGTAATCTATAAGATTACAGTATACTGTATGTAATGTGTTTATTTACTTTTTTGAATTTGGCGCCGTTCTCCGTCCCCGTGCGTCGTAACGTCGCAGGGAACGGAGATCGGCGGCACAGGAGGACGCTGTGTGAATCGAGCGAGGTCCCGCTCGCTCACACAGCGCGGTGGCATCGCTGGATCCAGGGACAAGGTAAGTAAACAGTGCCTGTGGATCTAGCGAGGCAAGCCCGAGTCTGACTCGGGGTTACCGCTCGCAGCAGGAAAATCTAACCCCGAGTCAGACTCGGGAATACCGCCAGGCAGGTTAAAGTAATAATAAACCTTCAGTTTTAAGCACTTTTAGCAGCTGATTTAAAGTGGAACTAAACATCACTTTTTTTATGATATTATGATATCAGTAGATACGCCGTCGTAACTCTGAATCTACGCCGTCTTAATTTTTTTTTTTTTGAAAATTTCTGTTTATTGAAAGTTTTTTTGACATAACAAAACATACATTCCTTGGTATAGCACCAAGTAAACCGTTGGTCAACATGACCATGTACATACAACAGAGCCATCGCAGATGGCAATAACCAACAGAACTCCCACCCTCCCTCCCCCCTCTACTCAGTTCCCTTCCCCTGCGGAAAACCCAGCGCAGGGCTCCTCTGAAAAAAGGATTTACACCTCGCTGAATGATCATCTCTAATCGTAGTCCCGATGCACCGGAAGTAAACCAATGTAAGTACACAATGTAGGAAAATTCAGAAATTATTTACCATTCCACACTACCCAACCGTCTGATCAGATTCGTACCAGGCCCTCCATACTTTTTCAAATTTTCCCACACACCCCCGAGATAAGTACGTTGCCTTGTAATATGGGAGCATAGCATTCACCAGCCCTTTCCAAAATGCTATTTTTGGTGCCCCCGGACTCTTCCACTTTACGCCGTCTTAATTTAAACGTATTCTGGAAACCAGATACGCTTAAATTAGGCTAAGATACGAGCGGCGTAAGTCTCCTACGTCATCGTATCTTAGGGTGCATATTTACGCTGGCCGCTAGGTGGCGCTTCCGTTGAGTTCGGCGTAGAATATACAAATGACTATATACGTCGATTCACGAACGTACGTGCGCCCGTCGCAATTAGTTACGCCGTTTACGTTAGAGATACGCCGGCGTAAAGATAAAGCTGCTCCCTAGGTGGCGCAGCCCATGCAAGGTATGGACGTCGGAACAAGCCTATCTTTTTACGATGTTTGTGTAAATCTTACGCGAATCGGGCTTGACGTAATTTCCGTTCAGGTCGAAACGGCGTACTTTGGAGCAATGCACGCTGGGATATGTCCACGGATGGCGCATGCGCCGTTCGTAAAAAACGTCAATCACGTGGGGTCACTAGACATTTACATAAAACACGCCCCCTCATCCTCATTTGAATTAGGCGCGCTTACGCCGGCCCATTTACGCTACGCCGCCGTAACTTAGGAGGCAAGTGCTTTGTGAATACAGCACTTGCCTCTCTAAATTGTGGCGGCGTAGCGTAAATAACATACGCTACGCCCGCACAAACTTACGTCCCCCTACCTGAATCTAGCCCCTTTTCTTTATGGACCTTGTTTGTACATTGGTGCGCAGTCATGTTGGAACAGGAAGGGGCCATCCCCGAACTGTTCGCACAAAGTTGGGAGCATGAAATTGTCCAAAATGTCTTGTATGCTAACACCTTAAAGGGGTTGTAAAGGTTTGTGTTTTTTCACCTTAATACATCCTATGCATTAAGGTGAAAAAACACCTGGCAATCTCTGTCCCCCCAGCCCCCCGTTTTACTTAGCTGAGCCCGTTCGTCTCCTCGGCGCATCCCTGCTGTCCTCCTCTCCACGGAGTCCCGGCTGTGATTGGATAGATTGATAGCAGCTGTCAATCAAATCCAATGATGCTGGCGCCGGGGGGCGGGGCCGAGTGGTGTTCAAGAACACAGCCTAAACACTAAACAATATCCTTATTAAACAAAAATAATCCATACACATCCACTACTTAATGACCCTGTAATCTATTTTTTATGAAATTGTTCCTAAAGCCTGGTATACACCATCAGTTTTTTTTTTTTCATTCAACCCCGTGGGTTGAATATAAAAAACTGACAGCTCCGGTTGGAGCCGCTGTACTAACGATACAATATTAGTGCAGCCATCTCCCCTGCTGTTCTTTTGTGTTCTGACAGGGGGGTGGCCATTGGCTGAGAGCACTGATCGGAAGGCGGCCGGCTTCTGTCGGACTGGCTGCAATACACAAATATTGTCAGGTTTTTATTGAACCGGCTGTTGTTGACTGACATTTGGCCCATGTGTACAAGGGTTTAATGTGTTTTTCTGCCTCCTTGTAACATTCTCTGTGATTTCCCAAACCTCTTGGAATAAGCAGTACATGTTAGTTGAGGCCATATGCCCTGCTCTGTGCACACTGCACATTCCATAGTACAACACGTACGACGGCACTATAAAGGGGAAGTTCCATTCGAATGGTGCCACCCTTTGGGCTGCTTTTGCTGATTTCGTGTTAGTAAAAGACGATTTGCGATTTTCTGTCTGTTACAGCGTGATGAATGTGCTTAAAATTAAATAAGTATTAATAATGGGCAGAACAAATATGAGGACTGAGAAGATTTCCTTTAGTTGAACTAACAAAAGTGTGCCCATTCTAAAGCTAGTAATATTAAGGATATTCAGTATAATTTTGAAGAACTGTTTTTGTGGGTAAGAGGCATGGGGAAGGAGTATGGACGATATAAAACTGGGAAGTATGTGCAGGTGATGGAGAGAAATGTGGAGGGTCTAACAGTGGGCACTATAATGTACCGGAGAGGAGTGTGGAGGGTATGAAAGTGGGCAGTATGTACAGGAGAGGAGTGTGGAGGGTATAATGGGGGGTGGTATGTACAGGAGAGGAATGTGGAGAGAAAGATAGTTGGCAGTAGGCAGAGTGTGAAGGGTAAGGTTGGGTTACAGTATGTACAGAAGAGGAGTGTGGAGGGTATGACAGTGAGCAGTATGTACAGGAGAGGAGTGTGGAGGGTATCGCAGTGGGAGCGGTATGTACAGGAGAGGAGTATGTATGGTATGATAGTGGGCAGTATGTACAGGAGAGGAGTGTGGAGGGTATGATAGTGGGCAGTATGCACAGGAGAGGAGTGTGGAGGGTATGATAGTGGGCAGTATACACAGGAGAGGAGTGTGGAGGGTATGACAGCCGGCACTATGTACAATAGAGGAGTTTATGAATGTGGGCAGTATGTACAGGAGAGGAGTGTGGAGGGTATGACAATAGGCAGTATGTACAGGAGAGGAATGTGGAGGGTATGAAAGCGAGCAGTATGTACAGGAGAGGAGTGTGGATGGTATGATACTGAGCAGTATGTACAGAAGAAGAGTGTGGAGGGTATGACAGTGGGCAGTATGTACAGGAGAGACATGTGGAGGGTATGACAGTGGGCCCTATATATAGAAGAGAAGTGTAGAGGGTATGACAGTGGGCATTATGTATAGAAGAGAAGTTTGGAGGATATGACAGTGAACAGTATGTACAGGAGAGGAGTGTGGAGGGTATGATGGTGGGACTATGTATAGGAGAGAAGTGTGGAGGGTATGACAGTGGGCACTATGTATAGGAGAGGAGTGTGGAGGGTATGACAGTGAGCAGTATGCATGCACAGGAGAGGAGTGTGGAGAGTATGATGGTGGGCACTATGTATAGGAGAGAAGTGTGGAGGGTATGACAGTGAGCACTATGTATAGGAGAGGAGTGTGGAGGGTATAATAGTGGGCACTATGTACAGGAGAGGAGTGTGGAGGGTATGACAGTGAGCAGTATGTACAGGAGCGGAGTCTGGAGAGTGCGACAGTGGGCACTATGTACAGGAGAGAAGTGTATGACAGCCGGCACTATGTACAGGAGAGGAGTGTGGAGGGTATGATGGTGGGCACTATGTATAGGAGAGAAGTGTGGAGGGTATGACAGTGAGCAGTATGCACAGGAGAGGAGTGTGGAGAGTATGATAGTGGGCACTATGTATAGGAGAGAAGTGTGGAGGGTATGAAAGTGGGCACTATGTATAGGAGAGGAGTGTGGAGGGTATGACAGTGGGCACTATGTACAGGAGAGGAGTGTGGAGGGTATGACAGTGAGCAGTATGTACAGGAGAGGAGTGTGGAGAGTGCGACAGTGGGCACTATGTACAGGAGAGAAGTGTATGACAGCGGGCACTATGTACAGGAGAGGAGTGTGTAGGTATGACAGCGGGCACTATGTATAGGAGAGAAGTGTGGAGGGTATCACAATGGGCACTATGTATAGGAGAGGAGTGTGGAGGGTATGACAGTGGGCACTATGTATAGGAGAGGAGTGTGAAGGGTATAACAGCGGACACTATGTATAGGAGAGAAGTGTGGAGGGTATGACAGTGGGCACTATGTACAGGAGAGAAGCGTGGAAAGGTGAGGAGGATACATCCAATAGGCCCTATGTTAATCCGGCCCTGCTTTACATGTAATTGTTAAGCTCACAATTGCAACTGAGGGCATTTTTTTCTTGATTCATAAGATGTACTGTAAATATATCTTTAGTTTCAAGAAGTTGAAACTCTGAAAGATTCAGAACTAGGCAGCAGAATGGTCTGAAGATTCCAGCTGGTATCAAAAGCCATAATCTGAAATCTCTGACTGAGCTCATTTTATTACCTGCTCTTCAAGATCACAGGGACTGCTACTCTGCACTTTCATCTTGAGAAGTTTATTTTCAGCACAAAAGAGAATAAAAATCTAATTTCAAACCAGTACATTTTAGACTGTAGATGCCTTCTGATTCTGATTATTCTGATTGCAAAATGTCCTAAAAAAGCAGAAAAAACACTGCTTTGAAAACTAGATCTGGGCCATTTTACAATAAATAGAATCTATGGAAATGTCTTGGGTTTAGAACTATTTTTATCAAGCTGCTAGACATGACCTTCCCAATAGCAAAAGCATGTACCTATCCTAAACTTGTGATCATCTCATCACCTGGGAGCCGTGGTACTGCGTTGGGACAACATTGTCATGTCCTTGTGCCAGCAGGGAAGCATTGAGTGGCAGGTTGTTATGATTCATGCTGGATTTAAATCACTGGATGACATAATTGACAATGGATTTATATTGGGGGACATAGTTTTCAATTGTTGTGGGGTATTTCTATATACTAAACTCTCTCTCTAGATAGGAAAGTATAGTATATTTACTTTAACCTTTTTTTTTTACATTTCTTCAGTTGCTATCTTGTCTCAAAATGGTCTCATACTGTAAATACCAGGAGTCTTCATGGGATTTTTTTTTCTCTCGTCTGGAGAAAGGGAGGAAGGGGTAGATTCACGTAGATCGGCGTTTCTTTGTGAGGGCGTAACGTATCCTATTTAGGTTACGCCTCCGCAACTTTTACAGGCAAGTGCCGTATTCTTAAAAGAAAGTTGCTGCGGCGTAGCGTAAATAGGCCGGCGTAAGCCCGCCTAATTCAAATAGTGAAGAGGTGGGCGTCTGTTATGTAAATTAGGCTTGACCCGACGTGATTGACATTTTTCCCGAACGGCGCATGCGCCGCCCATGGAATTTCCCAGTGTGCATTGCTCCAAAGTACGCCGCAAGGACGTCATTGGTTTCGACGTGAACGTAAATAACGTCCAGCCCCATTCACGGACGAATTACGCAAACGACGTAAAAAATTCAAAATTCAACGTGGGAACGATGGCCATACTTAACATTGGTACGCCGCACTTACGCCACCATATAGACAGGGGTAACTATACGCCGGGAAAAGCCTAACATAAACGGTGTAAATGTACTGCGTCGGCCGGGCGTACGTTCGTGAATTCGCGTATCTTGCTGATTTACATATTTCGACGCATAAATCATCATACATGCCCCTAGCGGTCAGCGGAAAAATGCAGTTACGATCCGACGGCGTAAGAGACTTACTCCGGTCGGATCTAATAGAAATCTATGCGTAACTGATTCTATGAATCAGGCGCAAAGATACGACCGGCTGGACTCAGAGATACGACGGCGTATCTGGAGATACGCCGTTGTATCTTGTCTGTGAATCTACCCCCAAGACTTTCTCAGCTAAGCAAGCCTTTCTGCCTGAGCTAAGAGCACATGTATACCAAGAAGTTAATGCTAACTTCATCATCTGCCTATACTCACGATGACTGCAGCTAGAAATGCTAGGGGGTGTCTTTCAAAGTGATTTCTCAACAAAACAAAGCATGAAGACACAGATAGATAGGTAAGTTTGCTTTATATATTAAAATTTATTTAAAAGTATTTTCAGTTTGTGGTGCTCAGATACAATTTTCTTCCACTTTAAAGTGGAGTTCCAGGCTTTTTATGTTTATTAAAAGTCAGCAGCTACAAAAATTGTAGCTGCTAACTTTTAAACAGACGCTTACCTGTTCCACAGTCCAGCGATGCAGCCGCCCGGAACGGTGCTCCTCTCCCCCTCCTCTCCGCCAGCGCCTCCATTCACTCTCTGGGCACCCGGCCGTTACAGCTTTCAGCTTCACGCACTGTGCATGTGCGAGTCATGCTGCACTCTCGGAGTGGACAGGTGATCTTCTGGGACCTGTCATGTGTCCCAAAAGATCGCCTAGGGGGAGGGGCTGCCTAGGTGGAGAGGAGGAGTCGCCTAGGTGGCCCCTGTTGATGGAAGGAGGAAGTGGGACAGGAAGTCGCACTCCAAACAAAGCCCCCACTCCCCACCCCCCAAAAAAATTACATACCAAATATGGCTTATAAGGGGGCGAGGAGTGCTTAAAGCGGAAGTTCCACTTTTGGGTGGAACTCCGCTTTAAGTATGTTGTCACTGTATGTGTGTGTTTGTAAAATTGCATTTGACATTTTTTGGGAATTACAGATTCCAATAAATCCCACACACAAACCCCTACATCTTGGGGACCAGATGTGGGGAATAGGCTCTGGTTTCTCAACCACCAGTCCCGCCCCCACAAGGTTTCCTGCCCATGTTGAAAAGCATTTGGCATGGTTCAAAAAGAGGGGTGCACAGGGGGAATGAGCACTGGGTACATGAATATCCCTTATTACTCATTCATAAAAAATAGAAAATGTAAATATGTTACTAAATACACAAAGTGACAAAGTCCTTCTATAAAAACGCACAAAAAATAAATAAAACAATGTTCCCCAATGTACATCTATCATTAATCATGTCCAATGATGTAAATCCAGTATCAACACCGCACACCAGACACCAGACAGTGTTTAACTGCCGACATGATGACTTGCCACCCAATGATGTTGAACTATAAAAACAAAGGAGGGAAAGGTGCAAACCCCTAGTGCATTATCTGGGTAAAAATGGAATTTATTGATATGAAAAGCAACCAATAGAATGCATACTCACACAGGTGCACAAGAATACAACAAACACATTGAAGCAAGTACATAGAGGGATGACATGTTCTGCAAGGCTCTGAAGAAGGGGGTATGCCCCTGAGACACGTTAGCGTGCATATGTGAGGCCGCAGAAATACTTGGAGTTTCTACCTCAAGTTATTTTTTTTATGTACTTGCTGTATACTTGTGCACCTTTGTGAGTATGCATTTTATTGGTCGTTTTCATATCAATAAATTCTGTTTTTACCAGATAATGCACTAAGGGTTTGTGTCTTCCCCTTCTTTGTTTTTGCAGTTCCACATGGGATACCCCCATCCGAGGAGGGCTGCATCTACCGACATTGGACTGCACATGTGATGATATATTGATTGGCTTTCCCTCTGGTGAAGACCACTGAGTGCTGGGACTATTTGGCTGTCTTTAACCAATGATATTGACCTGTTGCACTGTCCCTCCAAAATTCCCTGGCTGCTGCGGTAATTTAAACAACGTAGTCAGAGTGATGTTTTGGACCAAAGTTAGTCATGAAATTTCACTAAGCAGTTCCACTTTAACATGTCAATTTGAACATGTACAATACAGAACAATACTAGCTAAAATACAAGCTTCTTGTGGCTACTCATGAATAATTTGTCCCTTCAGGTCTGGCAACACAATTAATAAATTCCTTAGTAAATTAACCCCTGTGTTTTATAAACACATAGCCATTGCAGCCCCCCCCCCCCCTAAAAAAAACTACCCAGTAGACAATGTTTTCTTCGCTGTGCTGCTTTTCCTGCTATAAACTGATAGCAAAATCCATTCGTGAATTGCTATGCACACAATTAGGCCATTAATGAGTCTTTTCCATTCACCTTTCACCTTCTTATTCATAAGCTAATTGGACTTCTTTATGAATGAACTTGAAGTCCATTAACTAGAATCTGAATGAAACTATGTATTTACCATCAATGTTCTCAGTTCACCCAGAATATGCATATTTGGACCTTTGTAAAACAAAGAATAATAATAAATTAAAATAAATCCACTTCCTAAATTAAATCTTCTTTTTTGCAGTGTATTTTGTTGCCATTTGAAGTTTTTTTTAAGATAACTTGATAAAAATAGTAATAAGAAAGCCCAAATAGCAACTTGAGACAGTAGCACAAGCATGCACCCCGTGTTCCATGTTCTTGTGTGCTATCCATGCATCATTTTCCCCTAATATCTAATAAAATATATCAAAAATCAAAATAACAAAATGCACCAAATCATGCAAAAGGAAAAAAACACAAAAAGAACAAAACATTTTCAAATAGCATTAGAACCTTTTTTTTTATTTTATTAATTCTCTTTATTAAATGTCTTCATCATATAAAAAAAACAGGTTACATTCATATTTGTCCATTTACAAATTTCTTATTCCACATACGGTATGTCATAACCTTTTCACTTCCCCATATTATTTATTACCTTACCACTCTCCTCCCTCCTCCCTCCCCCCTCCCTTCCCCATCCAGGTCATTGAATTTTCATTTCACATGGGATATCCCATTTTTGCCAACCAAGGTTTCCACATTTTATCAAATTCCTTGATATTTCTTCTTTTAGTATATACTACCTTCTCCTTCCATATTGTTTCTGTGACTGCATTGGTCAACTCTCTTACTGACGGGGGATTCTCTGCTTGCCATCTTTGAGCAATTAATTTTCTTGCCTGAAAGTGGCACCTTACCACTGCTTTTGTTGTACTAGCTGCTCCACTTATTTCTTCAAAAAGGCCCACTATACATATTCTGGGGTCCATCTCCAACTGCAGGTACTCCTCTGGCAAGGAGGAGATGGAAGAGGTGCACAAGACCTTAGCCACTTTCCAAAAACATGTTTTACTGCATTGTGGCGACCAGGAAATAACCTCAGCATGAAGACAATCAAAAGAGGGGTTGTGCCTCTGTAACCAAGGATAACCAATAACAACCAGAAAATTAGGTGAGGAAACCACTTTAAATTGGATTATCTCATGGTGAAGAACTTCTACGGCCATGGTCAATGGGGCAGTATTATGAGTCACATGGGCAGGCTGTAGAAGTCTACCATCAATAGCCCCAATGGCAAGTGGAGTGGCACGAAGCTGCAGTGGAATCGAGTGCATAGACACAAAGGTACTGTCTATGAACAGGCCTTGAGCCCAAGAGTCGATTAGAGCCTGTGTATCGATGGATGACTCAGACCACAAAAGGGTAACCAAAACTAGAGGCTTATCCCTCAAGGTAACTGGGGACATAACAACGCTACCTAAGGTCTGTCCCCTACAGGACCTCAGGTGCAAGCATTTTCTGGATGGGTATGACAAGACTTCAAGAAATGACCTGCCTGGCCACAATAAAGGCACAATCTCTTCCTCTTTCTAAAGGCCCTCTCATCTGCAGAGAGACGTATGAAGCCCAACAGCTTGGGTTATACTTCACTGGCAGACTTGGTACCAGGAGGCATGGGATGTGAGGGTGGCAAGGGTGGGACTGCAAAGCTCAGAGTCAAATGTACAGGAGGCTTCTGCAAGTGTTCCTCAAAGGAAGGTCTCTGTTGGAATCTGGAGTCAATGAGAATGGCAAACGTGATCAACTTCTGCAGATCTGTAGGTATGTCTCAGGCTGCTATCTCATCTTTGATGTTATCTGAGAGACCATGAGAAAAAGCAGCCATGAGGGTCTCATTGTTCCAAGCGATCTCTGCTGCCAGAGTACAGAATTCAATGGCGTAATTGGCAACAGTTTTCATACACCGTTTGATGGACATGAGGCTCTTGGCAGCAAAAGTGGAGTGTGAAGGAATGTCAAATACCCTATTAAAGGAAGCCACAAACTTTGGGTAACTCAGGACAATGGGTTGTTGTGTCTCCCATAGAGGGTTTGCCCATGCCAAGGCTCTATCAGAAAGCAAAGAAATAATGAAGCCTACTTTGCTTCTGTCTGTGAGGAATGCCTGGAGCAGCATCTCAAACTATATCCCAACCCGGTTGAGAAACCCTCTACATTGAACTGGATTACTCCCAAATCGCTGGGGAAGCAGAGCGGAACCAGGCATACCTTTTACAGAGGTAATATTCAAGGTGGTTGCCTGTACAGAGAATGGAGCAGCGGCAGATATGGCCTGCAACACAGCCAAATTGGGTAGTCAAAACAAGCCAGGAGATCAGTAAGCCAGAGATCAGCGTAGTCAGAGGCAGCAGACAGGAAAAGGAACCAGAAGGGATGTCAGCCATGCAAGTCTTCAATAGGAACACAGCACAGAGTCTCTAGATATGTTGACCAATGTAAAGGCATTGAAGAAATGAACCAGGTATTTTAAATAGCCAGAAGGGCCTGGCTGTGGGCTTGACTGATGAGCAGGAGATGATCAGCAGGTAAGCCACTGTGGGATGTTGAGTACTGGCAATTAACCGATAGCTGAGAAATCTGAGCATAGAGAAGGAAGAGCTTAGAGCCCAGCCCTGACAGTTTCTCTCTGTTTGATCATCTCTTGGAGATGTGATTAATATTATGACCTCTTTGCCTTGTTATCAAACCATTGTGGGATGTTTATATTTATGATAATGTGTAATGTACTTTGATCCAGGGTTGTGGGCTTGGTGCCGAATGGCCTGAGTGGGCACTGAGTCACCTAGGTGGCTAGTTGTTTAATTAGCTTAATGTTTATATTTATGTTGGCTGTGCCTTAACTATGTTAATTATATTCCTGTTTACAGTTTGCATTGTTAGGGTATTGTGATCAGGTTCTACCTGATCTTCTGTGCTATACAGTATATTCTGTGTGAATTTTCTATAAAGTGAGTTCCAGTTTGCATCTAAGTTAGTGGCGTCTAGTATCTTAGGTGCTCAGCTATAATACCTGGTTCCTGGTTCCAGACTGAAGGAAGCTATATCTTGACAAAGGCACCCAAGCTGGGTGCTGGATGGTTCCATCACAATATTTATTTCTGTAACTTCAGTTGGGTTTTTTAGGCCCATCCAGTTTGTTGCAATGTGTTAACACACCCACACCCACACACACACACACACACACACACGTGTAAACTTATTATAAATCAACCAGAACTACTCATTTGCATACTTGTTCTAAGCTAATGCCTCAGATTGTACTGAAGCCATTGGATCAGCATGGCAGGCAGTTTGGAATTTAAAGGAGAGGTTACAATGGCAGCCTACAATCATTAATACATAAGGCTAGGGGCAGTATATATACATACAATCAATGATTATTGGGGGTGTGGGGTCAAGATTTCAATTTTCCTAGTGGCCAAATTGATTCTGTAAAAAAAAAAAAAAATTCTACTAAGAACACTGACAATGATGTGAATGCTCAAATTATCCTCCCCTTAACAAAAAAAAGCAGTTTGTGAATTGGAGAACAGTTCCTTGGGTGGTTGGTAATCGAAAAACCTGCCATCAATTATGGGGACTCGGAAAAAAGAACATAAATTCTAGGTCATTTTCACTATTTACAAAGAATGTTTAATACTGTATTCCTGCTTAAAAGATCTGTCTGGCAAAGAAGTGGAATAATCCAACAGTTGTTGATGGTCGTAATGATTTATTCTTCATTTACAAAGCAAACATCAGAGAGATATATAAAGGACAGCTAAGAAGATCAATTCATACACCGAGGACAACTGGAGGCCTTTGTGTAAGCATTTCAATCAAGCACACCAATCGATAAGACTAAGAGGAGCTACAAAAATAGGAGTGTTAAAGTGTTTGTTAATCCTACTTCCTGCAGTGTGACTACAATTGCCATGGAGCTTTTCGTTTCAAATGATAAATCCATGATAACCCAGAACTTCCTTCCATTTTCTACAACTATTACACCTGATTAAAAAGCTGTAAAAGAGGTACTATAAATTGCTTAGTACTGTTTCCAAAATCAAAAACTCCAGCAAACTCCTTTAACATTAAGGGTGGGTTCACATGTGTTTGGGTCCTGCATGCTGCATTTACACAGGCACAGCAGCCCTTTAGTTTGAATAGGCTTCTGTACCTGCAGGAAACCCAGAAAATGTCTGTATGGAACCACATGGTGTTACAATGCCATGCCGTTTTACGCACCTGATCATGGGCCACATTTTCAGATGCATGGGGGTGTCAATAAAAATGAATGGCATCCCCACGTGTCTGCAAAAGAGCATTGTACTTAGCCTGCTGGTCAGGGAATGTGTGCGGTTATAACACATTCCCAACCCATATGTGTGAACCTGGGCTTAAGAAGCATTACAAAATGTTATTATAAACTAAAACATAATGTTTTAATGAGGCCAACAAGCATTTATTGGGCAAGCCCATGGTCACATACAGTGGAACCTTGGTTTAAGAGCATTTTGATTTGTGAGCAACTTTTTTTTTTTAATTCTGACTCGGTTTGCGAGTGTTGACTCGCAAGATGAGCAGAATTCAAGCTAAATAGGCCTGCAGTACCTAATTTGGCCTGAGGTACGGGGGCGCAGAAGCCGAGCAGAGTCGAAAATAGGTCTGCAGTACCTCATTTGGCCTGAGGTACGGGGGCGCAGGAAACAAGCCGAAGTGTCCTCTGGCCTTTTAGGCCATTTTCGGCACTCTCTGGCGCTTCCCCACTTCTGGCCGTATTCGGTATTGCATCCCATTGAGCCCAGGTCCTTTGCCCCTCCTTTCATCTCCCTAAACAACCTTTTATGTAGCTTTGGGGGAAGGAGCAAAGATAGAGTGTAACTTGAGTGGCATTTCAAAGTCTGCCAGGGCTGCTGGCGTCACATCCAATTTGCTCTTCTTTTTCATGACCTCTAAACCTAAACTAGCATTTAAAGTGGTTCTGAAGTCTGGGCATTTTTTTTTTTTGCCACCATGCATTCCCTGCATTAAGGTAAACAATGTCCCAGTGTTTGTATAGCCCCCTTACTCCCCCCCCTTTATAATTACCAAAATCCTACATTGATCCAGTGCTGTGCCCGTCTGCAGCAGCTCTGTTCTCTCTCTGCTAACAGAGGCAGCAGCGTGAACCATTGGCTTCTGCTACTGTCAGTAAAATCCTGTAAGCAGAGAGTGAGAGGTAGACGCATAGAGCCTGGCTTGTGATGAATCCGGCAGATGTACCACCATCAGAAGCAGCTTCCTATGGTGGCAAACTGAGAAGAGGAGCCTGGAGCACTAGCGGGGGGGGGGGGGGGGGGGCGGAAGAGGTGGTTTTGGACCGCTCTGTGCAAAATCATTGCACAGAGCAGGTAAGTATAAAATGTTTGTTATTTTAATAAAAAATTTACCTTTTACAAACATTTTAAACCTTGCAGTGTGGGCATAGGCCCATTGTAAGGAGGAATTTTGAAGTATGGAACTTGGACTTTAAAGTAGCTAAAAATTGTTAAGAACCTGATTCATGTTTATATGTATATATATTATTCTCTAAAATTACAAATTAGTATAATTAATCTTCTAGAATTGAAATACTCTCTCTTTGAAGCCATCAAAATTGCTTCATAGCCTCTTAATAGCATCACATAGCTAACTGACTTTACCAACCTGAGCCATTGTCATACCCATTTCCGTATCCCCCCCTCAGCTTCCCCCCCTTTTTTCTAGTTATTCTCACTCTACTTCTTTCTCTCTCTCTCTTTGTGTTTGTTATTATTTAAAGAAAAATGGAAAAGAATAATGGGCAGCCTTGTCTCCTTAAGGCCCCTTTCACACTACTGCGACTTTAAAGTAGCGTGATTTTACCACGATTTCGAGGCCGCGATTTTGCCACGGTTCGCGACCGCGATTTCTGGGTATGCCTATGTAAGTGGGATCAAAATCGGACCAAAGTACTGCAGGAACTACTTTGAAGTCGGCACGACTTAAAGCGGAGGTTCACCCTAAAAAATCTATATACCATTACATCCAGCATACTTCCGACATCTACAGTATGCAGTTTTTTTTTTTTGCGGTACATACCGTTTTATTGTTATTTTCCCCCCGGCTTCCGGGTTCTGGCTTCTGCGGGAGTGGACGTTCCTATCCAGAGGTTAGATGATTGACGTCTGGTGAAAAACTTCCCCCGGCGCATAAGGCGCGTCACCAGTTTTCCGTAAGTAGCCGAACTGCGAATCTGCTCTATATGGCACCTGCGCAGTCAGCTCTACACGGCGGGCGCAGGCGCCCTATAGCGCTGTATAGGGCCGACTCGCAGGCCGGCTACTTGCGGAAAACTGGTGACGCGCCTTATGCGCCAGGGGAAGTTTTTCACCAGACGTCAATCATCTAACCTCTGAATAGGAACGCCCACTACCGCGGGAGCCAGAACCCGGAAGCCAGGGGGAAAATAAACATAAAACGGTATGTACGGCAAAAACAAAACAAAAAAAACAGCATGATGTAGATGTCGGAAGTATGCTGGATGTAATGGTATATAATTGTTTTAGGGTGAACCTCCGCTTTAAAGTCATTCCAATATGAATGGTAGTCATTGAAAATCATGGAGAATGACTTGTCATGCGATTTTGCAGTCCAAAATCATGGGACAAGTCGTATAAGTGTGAAAGGGGGCTAAATAGCAACTATACCTCAGTCACTGATAGTGCAGGAGGCACTAATGTGCGAGCTAACCACATTTTTTTTGACGTGTTTTCAATGTACGTAATAATTATTTGTTGTACATCCCAATTCATAGTGATCTGCTGATACGTGATTGTCGTCTCATCTGTTTGAATTGTATTGCTGTGATATTTGGGCCTTGCCCTTTCTTGGAGTTTAATAAAAATGATATTTGAAAAAATAATACAAAATTGCTTCCTAGGGACACCCACCACTACCTGAGAATCCAGGATTTACACAACTATAATTCTGAGAAAACACAAAACATTGAAGGTTTGTATAAATATAATAAATGCTGTGACAATAAAGCACCAAGACCTTTGAAATACAGATTCGCAGAGTATCAGGAATTCAGTAGTGATAATAAAAAAGAAGCTCAGCAGACAGCAGCAGTATCATCAGAGTCTTGTTGTGGTCAGACTCTTCTACTCATTAGGCTCCTAAGTAATGGCCTTCAGACCTGGAGTGAAAAATTCTGTTTAATGATGCAATTTGTCCGTTATGTAATCAATGCAGAACACGCCAGGCTCTTTAAGTGCAGTTAAGACGGTGGTTGACTAGGTTGCTATAGCAACAAACAAATCTTTTACAGATAATTTCTCTGGTGGATAAATAATTTATACATCTAGTAAAAGCTCAACACCACTTACTTAAAACAAATTCTTTATTCAGCAACTGTGCTTATAGCTGTTCTTTTTGTTCCCATATGAGTACCGCAGTAATGCAATTGCTTGTGTCATACAGTACTTGAAAAAACTAAATTAAACCTTTTGTCATTTTAAAAACGTTGAAACAGAGAGCAACCATTGAAATCTAGGAGTAAGATATCACCTAGAGGTGGTTCCATGTGCTGTCCCAGACTTTGCAGAACACCCAAGATAGCTACTGAAGGACAGCTACTATGGAAAGACCTAAATACGTTCTTGAAACTGAGCTTGAGTTTTCTACATCACAACCCTCTCTATTGGTCCAAATATTATATGTTAAGTAAGAACTAAAGGGAAAACTTTTTTTTTAAGATATTGTAAAGCCCTGTACACACGATCGGATATCTGATGGAATCTAATCCGATGCATTTTTTCTTCGGATATCCGATGAAGCTGACTTTCACCATCAGTTAAAAATCCGATTGTGACAAAACGTGGTGACGTACAACACTACTAAGAGCCGAAAAAAAATAAGTTCAATGCTTCCAAGCATGCGTCGACTTGATTCTGAGAATACGTGGATATTTGATCGATGGAGTTCCATACAGATGATCAGATTTTTCTATCGTTTTTTTATCCATAGGAAAAATTTAAAACATGTTCTATTTTTTAGACATGTGCACAACAAAAATTTTCATATTTTTTGTTCCGTTTCGTCTCGTTTCGTAGATTCGTAAAGATTCGTAATTTCGTAAGACTAAAGTTTTCCTATTCGGACCCTTTCGTATTTCGTAGGACGCAAGTTTTCCTATTAGGACCTGTTCGTATTTTCGTAACAGTTTTATTTTCGTTTATACTGAATGATTCGTAATTCTGTCTAATTTATTTTTGTTGATTCGAAATTCGTAATTTTGTTAGATAATAATTTTCGTTTAATTGATTCGTAATTTTGTACTTTCGTAAATACATAGCAACACGCGGCTAATCCATATTAAGATATACTTTCTCGTTTTTTTGCTTATTCGTAATTTTCGTATTTTGGTTCTTTCAGCTTTTCGGATGTTCGAATTGATCCGAATGTACGAATAGTAACAAATTCGTACGAAAATCCATTCGTTACGAACGAGAACGCACATGTCTACTATTTTTTACACCAATGGAAATAAAACCGATGGGGCCCACACCTGATCGGTTTGTCCGTTGAAAACAGTTCATCGGCCTGTTTTCAGCAGACAAACCGATCGTGTGTACGTGGCTTAACCTCCCTGGCGGTATGATTCTTTCAGAAAAAACATGCTGAAAGCGGTACCATTATTTGCAAGGTAATTTGGCGTTTTATACTGTAGGCCTGTAATTTTTAGGAATAACTCACTTAAATCTGACCAAACAAGATTCTAATAGGCATCCCGGGTATGACATTTTTTTAAAAACAAAATTATAAATTATAATATAATAAATAATTATAAATAATTATAACAAATAATAATATAATTATAATAAAAATTATTCAATAATGTAATCAAATCAAAATCACTGAAATTTGCTCAGTTGCAGAATTGTCGCTGTCATTATTATTATTTTTTTTATGACGAATTTCCCCACAAATCGCTATCACACAATTCTGCAAGTGATTATAATTTATTATCACTGTTTTTTAGCTGATCTAAAACTATTTTTGACATAAAGGGACACTTTTGGTTGCTATGGACAATCTACAGTTTGCAGGGAGAAAGAAACGTTTTAATTATATAAAAGTACATGTAGGACACTGGGCAGACCACTAGGGACAAGGGGTGTGTGTTTTTTTTACATACAGTACTGTAATCTATAAGATTACAGTATACTGTATGTATTGTGTTTGTTTACTTTTCTGAATTTGGCGCCGTTCTCCGTCCCCTTGCGTCGTAACGTCGCAGGGAACGGAGATCGGCGGCACAGGAGGACGCTCGCTCACACAGCGCGGTGGCATCGCTGGATCCAGGGACAAGGTAAGTAAACAGTGCCTGTGGATCTAGCGAGGCAAGCCCGAGTCTGACTCGGGGTTACCGCTCGCAGCATGAAAATCTAACCCCGAGTTAGACTCGGGAATACCGCCAGGCAGGTTAAGGGTTATAACCACAGCCAGGTTTTTTTTTGCCACTTGTGTCCCATTGGGGAAATTTACCTTCGCTTCATGTCTCATAGCCAAAACATGAAGTGAGAATTCCCCTCTATTACTTTTCAGGTGACAACAAATATTTTTGGGTTTCTTTTACTTTCACTTTCAATGATAGTGGTAAACAGGTCAAATAGAGACGGGGAATCTCCCTAACAGGGGCACAGGCAGCAATCAAAAATTCCTCTTCACTCTGTTAAAAAGTCTAAACATCGTTTTGCCTTTAGTTGTACTTTAAAGCAGAGATCCACCCTTAAAAAAAAATAGCCAAAAAGGTTGCAAAAAAATTAGAAAAAAAATCACTAGACTGTAGTTACTAGGCAGATCTCCTAATCTGCCACTTCCTAGTCTGCGTGGTCTTCTTTCTTCTCCTCCTCGCGCTGCCTCCTGGAAAATGGGGAGCGGTGTCTTCTGGGACCTTGTGTGTGTCCCAGGAGACATCTGCCCATTCACATAGTGCCGCGTGGCTTGCGAATGCGCAGTAGGGAATTGGGCAGTGAAGCTGCAGCGCTTCACTTCCTGATTCCCTCACCGGCGGGGCAGCCGAGACCCGAGCAATTGCTCAGCTTCGCCTGCCGACATCGCGGGCACCCTGGACAGGTAAGTGCCCTTATTAAAAGTCAGCAGCTACAGTGTTTGTTGCTGCTGACTTTTAATTTTTTGTTTTTTTAAGCCGCTCCTCCGCTTTAGCTTGCATTGAGACAACTCAATCAAAATGAAATAGCTTGCCAACGCATCTTAAGGTGGTCAAAATTTCAAATTATTTTCTCTTTTAGGATTCATTTAAATAAATGAGGCCAGAGCATTGAATTAAACAAATATTGTGTAATGTAATGGGGAATAAAGGGGGTAGCCGCTTAGGCCCCCCTTTCCTCATGGGGTCATGGCATCGGCACAAATTTTTAATTATTAAGGTACAGGTTATAGTACAGTAGTTTAGCTAGGGTGGGCTAGGTCAAGTTAACAGTACAGGTTAATAGTAGTTCAGTGGGTCAATTAGAGGTCAGTAGAAGTGTTTTCAAATTACTAGTACAGGTTATGATTGGTTATTTAGGTCAGGTGGGCTTAGAGGTTTCTGGAAGGTCTAAGGGTCAAACTGGGATTGGTTAGTGGGGTCAGCTGACAGGTCAAAGGATTATTCTAGAAGGCGGTGTAGCTATTTAAGGGCCAGTTATGAGGAGGTCAGTGCCAGTTACCTGAGAAGGACCAGCAGGTGGAGCTCTGTCGGTCAGCAAGGTGGAAGACCTACTTCGTCAGCTTCTAGAGAGAGCAGAGTTAGCGGGAGGAGTAACCTGGCTTCAGCAGTGTCTCACCTTACCTGCTACCCAGAGCCTTGTGGAGGACGACACAGCGTCAGGACCAAGTGTAAGCAGACATGTCCAGTGATGGCGAAGGCGGGGTTCTCCAAAGTGCCGGTGGTCGCGCTGAGGTCAGATGTCACAGAGGAGGAGTCCGAGGGATGCAGAACCAGCAAGAGGAAATGCCCAGGGAAGGGAGGTGTGAGTCCAGCTCCACCCGCGGCTGCCATCGGATCCCCGGATTTTTCCTTTTTGTCTTGCAGGGGTCAGCGCACAGGCACAGTGGCGAGAACCAGGGACAGAGGACTGGGCTCCTGGGGACAAGCAACATCAGTCGGCTTGTTGTCTCCTTTGGGTTTCCATCTATCTTTATCAGCTAAAGAAAAGATTTGGAGAAATGAATATGTAGATTTAAACACAATTCTTCCTCCTGTTAGAGAAACAAAATATGAGAGGAGAGATGATAAAACCGATGATGAACGTCGCAAACCTCTGATTAAGTCTTTTTATAACTGGTTGCAGGCCTTTTTGATATATGCCAGTGTGCTACGTGAAAGATGTCCTGAATTAAGTCCTCTGCTATTCCAACATATTTAGTGGCCTGTCATGGTTAACGTGTGATGAGGCTTTCAGACAAAAACTGGATGTTCAAATATAAACATGAGTGCGCTTTTTGCTCGAGAAGTCACCCCATAGCGAAATGTTTTCGGAAGCTACAAGCGCACTCATGGAATGGGTTTTCAAAAAGAAGCCACACCGGTGATGCTTCCAAGAATGCTACCATGGTTACGCATTTATCCAAACCAACGGATTGCCTCCCTACTAACTGATGGGTTTAAGATTTCCAACTCCCTAGTTTTCAAGGTTCTGGGTGTGTAATAGTTAAGAATTTAAAATCTGTTAGAGATGCTCCTCACTTGATAAGGCCCAAATTCAAGACCGGTAGGATGGAGGGTCCATTTGACCAGCCTCCGTTTGAAAATGTTAGGATCTCGCCCCTGGGTTTGGTCCCCAAAAAATAACCAAACGAATATCGGCTCATACATCATCCATCATTCCCTTTTGGTAGTTCCCTTAATGATCAAATTAAATCAGATGAAATATCCATGTCTTACATGTCGTTCGATGCTACTATAGAAAAACACAGTTTATTGGGAAAGAATAGTTTAATGGCGAAAGCGGACATTAAGTCGGTGTTTCGGCTTCTTCCTTTGGATCCTAGTTGTTTTAATTCTTTGGGTATTTGTTCTGATCATCAATTTTATGTAGATAAAGCTTTACCAATGGGTTGTTCACTCTCTTGTTTTTATTTTGAAGATTTTTCGTCTTTTTAGGAGTGGGTGGTGAGTATGGTGTCTAGTTTGTGGTATCTTATCCATTATGTGGATGATTTTTTGTTTTTGGGTCCTGAAGGCTCTGGCGACTGTTTTTAACTATTGTCCTCATTCCAGCGGGTCTGTAAATATTTTGGTATTCCATTGGCTTAGGAAAATTTTTTTTTCCTACTACGTGTATTGAGTTTTTGGGAATTACGTTGGATTCAGTCGCTATGGAATTCAGATTGCCCGACGAAAAAAATGTATAATCTGTCGCAGTTGCTACATTTGTTCCTAAGGAAGAATAAAGTAATGTTAAGAGAAATGCAAGTGAATGCTGAATGGTGTCTTTTCTTTCCAGTGTTGTGACACCTATGTAAACTCAAGTCTCTCACCTTACTGCTGTATGGTAACAGCATGTATTACTATCTCAATCTGGTGACCTTTATGTCTCTGCTGCCCTCTAGGGGTCCTCCAGGAATCTCCCTGGCTTGTGAGTCTCTATGGTAAGTGTGTCTCCTCTATGGTGGTCCTGGAAGTCCCTCTCGGGGACATCTGTATTAGATGTGTATATAAAAGAGACTCCCCATAGTGTTATATATCGTTTTCAATGGATTTATTGGGTTAAAAACAGCTTATTTACTCACTTTTTGAAAAAATATACTGTGCATGTAAAGTAGAGGTAATTTGTTTTAATGATTCTCAGGCCGCGTACACCCGATCGGTTAAACCGATGAGAACGGTCTGACGGACCGTTTTCATCAGTCAAAACCGATCGTGTGTGGGCCCCATAGGTTATTTAACCTTCAGTTAAAAAAAAGCAAACTTGCTTTAAAATTTAACCAATGGATTGCTAACCGATAGGTCAAAACCGAACATTAGTATGCAAAACCATCGGTTAAAAACCTGCGCATGCTCAGTACCAAGTCGACACTTGGAAGCATTGAACTAGCACGTCGTTGTGTTTTATGTCACCGCGTTCTGACACGATCGGTTATTTAACCTATGGTGTGTACGCGTGACGCACCATCAGTCAGCTTCATCGGTTAACCTAAGACAACTGTCCTTCAGACCGTTTTCATCGGATGGACTGATCGTGTGTACGAGGCTTCACTGTCCCAGATTTGCAGGGAATTTCCATGTTTTGGAGATTTTTGACCCTAAAAATGTTTCAGGCATTTAAAATTTACAGACTTTATAATAAAAATAATATTTTCCTGAAACTGTTTGAACTCTTACTATTTATACCTTTTCTTTTTTGTGTAGGAGGTTTCAAATGCAATATAAGTATTTTAGAATTTAAGAAGTATGCCTTTGTATGATTGCTTTTATCTATGAGTCTGAAAGACAACTAGCCTTGTGGGCCCTTGCCAGCCTGAGTATACTCATACAAAGGCTTCATTGTTATTTTCAAAGCCCAACTCAAGGCTTGGAATCTACCTCCCCTTCCATCCTCACCATGCCTTTTTCAGCACTCCACACCCTTTAAAGTAAATCTGTATAGATATTTTTTTTCATGTGTCTTCGGTCTGGTGACACCACAGGTCCTCCTTTTTCTTTTTCCGGCAGAGGCAGGATCCTTATTGCTACAGGGAATGGCACCAGTTCAGCATTCCCTATGAGATCAGGGTGGGGTAGTGGATCATTGATGCCCTGAGCTCACAAGAAATTAGTTGAATGACCCTGGATGGGACATCATGGCTTCAAATGGGAGTCTGCTGCGAACCACTGAGTAGGTGAGTATAGCACCTGGTTCTGCATTTTTCTTTTAAAGGTGCAGGGTCTGTTTTTTTCCTATTTGTGCCCAAACTTCCTTACAGCTGGGGTACTCATCACTATTCCAGGGCATGCCAGGTTGTGGGTGGCCACTTGGCTTAGAGACACATGCACCCTCACAGTCCACTGGTGGTTTACCCAGTTCACCCATATAGGGGCAGAGACTTAATATAATCAAAGCTTCCACGGGACATCTCTCTCTCCCTCTTATATTCCAGTACAGTAGTGGAATCTTCGTCATTCTGCCTTATACCCTGAGGGCCACTGGAAGAAATGTATTGGTACGCCTGCTGTCTATGTACACAGGACCCCTCAAAGGTATATGAACCCTTCACATAATTCATTGTGCCAAACTCATCAAAGCCTGCCCAGTAGTCATGGAATTCGCTTTTCTGGCTTTTTTCTAAAAGGTTAAAACAGCACTACAGGGTCCAATTAATGGTAAGGTGTTACAAACATTCCAAGAACATCAGTGTCTCTTCCACTGTATTCTACAATATTACTCAGAAGTACATGAACACTAGTAATTAAAATCTGCCCCATTAGGCTGCATGTTTAAATATGCAAGTACTGGGCTGATTAGACCCAAGACAGTGGCTTGCTGAAAGTAAGTACATGGCCTGCTTACCAATACCCGATGGAGGTCTCCATGGTGCTTTTTGTTACCATTCACCGACCCCCACCCCTAGTTTAAATACTAAGCAAGGCGAAAGGAAGATGAGCCCAGGCAGAGCAGGAACCCACCCTAAATAGGAAACCAAACCCCTCTTACATGCAGCTTGAAAGACCTTTTGAATACAAGTATGGAAGAGGGTATCAGAAAAGATCATTAGTAGGGAATTTCCTTTACATTTATGCATATTTCTTGTATAAGAACATTTTATATAGCCCAAATTTTTCTTCGAAAAGAATAGAAAAGAGCTAGGACCTCTGCAAGGCTTTTATCACTGTGTTTACTTGATAGAGCTCCTTTCCATTTTATGGGGTGAAGTGACAAGTGTCCCACAGACAGTAAGTAAAAAGAAAGCTCTTCTTTACCTGCTAAAAAAAAAAGAAATGTGGATGGGATAGTAATTTAAGACAGCGAAATTACTACACTCTAGTACAGTGGCCCCCAAAACGAAGTCCACCAGCAAAATGTGGCCCTATGCTTGCCTTTAGCTGGCCCTTTGGGCACTGTTCCTCCCAATGGCACTAACGATGAAGCACTATTACACTCACTGATACAAATAATAGGACACTATTCCTACTATTGCCACCAATGATAAGGTACAATTTATGCTACTGACATGATTGATTGGACACTATTCCTCTTCTCAACACTAATGATGGGGCACTATTCCCCTAAATGACACTAACAATGGGGCACTATTTCTCCCACTGCCACCAAAGATGGGCACTATTCTTTCCACTGCCATCAGAGATTAGCACTATTCCTTCCACTGATGCCAATAATAGGACACATTTCCTCTCACTGACACCAATTTTGAGGCACTAGTACTCTCACTGACACCAATGTTGAGGTACTAGTACTCTCACTGGTACCAATGATAAGGCAATAATCCTCCTTTTGACATCAGTGATGGGGCACAATTTCTCTCACTAACACCAATGGTAGAGAATTGTTTATTTTACTGGCACCAATAAAGACAAAGAGGTAGATCCACGTACATCGGCGCATATTTGCGTCGGGCGTAGCGTATCTCTGATACACTACGCCGCCGTAACTTACATTTTTTGTTAATCCTCAAAGAATGCGCGCCGTAAGTTACGGCGGCGTAGTGTAAATTTGGCGGCGTAAGGGCGCGCAATTCAAATGGATGTGATGGGGGCGTGTTTTATGTAAATACGTCGTGACCCAACGTAAATGACGTTTTTTTTTAACGGTGCATGCGCCGTCCGTGGGGGTATGCCAGTGCGCATGCTCGAAAATAAACTGGAACAAGCCAATGTTTACGACGATGATGTCATTCTACGCAAATCCCTATTCGCGAACTACTTACGCAAACGACGTAAAAAATAAAAAATTCTACGCGGGAACGACGGCCATACTTAACATAGGATACGCCTCATATAGCAGGGGTAACTGTATGCCGAAAAAAGCTGAACGCAAACGACGTAAAAAAATGCGCCGCTGGACGTACGTTCGTGGATCGCCGTATCTAGCTAATTTGCATACTCGACGCGGAATTCGACGGAAACGCCACCTAGCGGCCGACGGAAAAATGCACCTACGATCTGACGGCGTACTAAGACGAACACCAGTCGGATCGAGCCCAGATGCAGTCGTATCTTGTTTTGTAGATACAAAACAAAGATACGACGCGGGAACTTTGAAATTACGCGGCGTATCAATAGATACGCCGGCGTAATTCTTCTGTGGATCTGGGCCAAACTATTTATCCTACTGACACCAACAATGGGGGAACTATTCTTACTATTGACACCAACGATGAGGCACTGTTCCTCTTATACCACGTACACACGATCGGAATTTCCGACAACAATAATTTGAGAGCTGGCTCTCAAATTTTCCAACAACAAGTTTTGTTGTTGGAAAATCCGATTCCGATCAAATTCCGATCGTGTGTACACAATTCCGACGCACAAAATTCCACGCATGCTCGGAATCAAGCAGAAGAGGTGCACTGGCTATTGAACTTCATTTTTCTCGGGTCGTCGTACGTGTTTTACGTTAACACGTTCATGACGTTCGGAATTTCCTACATTTGTGCTACCGTGTGTATGCAAGACAAGTTTGAGCCAACAACCGTCGAGAAAAAAAATCCACGGTTTTGTTGTCGGAATGTCCGTTCGTCTGTACGCGGCATTACTGACACCAATAATGGGGCAATATTCCATGAATTGATGGGCGTTATTTTATCCTCCCACTAAGAACAGATCATTTTTTACTCCCTCTAATCACCAACATTCTTTTATGAATTTCTTTGCTTCTGGTTTTACAGAAAGTGACAGAAAGTGAGGGGAAAAATTCTGCTATAGACCTCCAGGTCCAAAATCGCAGCTTCTCTCACTTTGGACAGAGTTCATGTCCACTTTCATCCTAAACGGCAAACACCTTTTGCTACTTGGGGATTTCAACCTCTGGGCCAACTCCCCACAGGATCCTGTTGCCGATGCCTGCATTGACCATCTGGAAAGATTAGGTCTGCAGCAACTAGTATGTGGGCCCACACATACTTCAGGTCACACGCTCGATCTTATTTTCAGACAAGATCTGGAAATAAACAAACTTTCTAAAAAATGAGCAGTTGCCATGGACAGACCACCATGCAATTAAACTCACAATCACCACAAAGGCCCCCCTAACAAGAACATCAAAACCGGTGTCAACGCACTGGACTAGATCACAAAAGAAGCTCTATTCAGAGCTCTTCAAAACCACTTTAGGGGATAAAATAAAATCCATCCAACCACATCAAACTGCCACAGAAACCTTGGATGCCATAAACACGGCTCTACTACAATCAACCGTCCTGGTAGCGCCCAAACACAAAACCTGCATTAGGAAAAACAACTCCAGCTGGTTCAATGACCAGCTGTCGTTGCTGAAGCAAGAGCGCAGAAGAGCAGAAGCAGCCTGGAAAAGAAGCTCTTCCGGCTACAAGGCAATAACAAAAAAATGCCACATAGAAATCTTCAAAGCCAAAAAAAATCATTTTGCCAATATCATCACTAGTGCCCTAAACCGTCCCCGGGAACTCTTCAAGATAGTTACTGAGACCATTAATCCAGCCTGTTTTGAAGCACCCAACCCCGACACCCAAAAATTCTACAATGAATTAGCGGATTACTTCATCAATACAATTGAGGGAATGCGGGAAAGCATTCAGCAAAATAATACCCTCCTCAACCCCCCCCCCTCAATCATTCACACAATACCCAGACAAATTTGCCGCAAACAACAAAGTTTACTCTGGAACCCATCTCCATCAATGCCACTAAAAATATCATCGGTACTCTGCGAAACAGCACAGCGCCTAATGATATCATCCCCACCAAGCTGCTGAAGGAATGTGCCGACA
This sequence comes from Rana temporaria, assembly GCF_905171775.1. Taxonomy (NCBI): domain Eukaryota; kingdom Metazoa; phylum Chordata; class Amphibia; order Anura; family Ranidae; genus Rana; species Rana temporaria. The sequence goes on along the minus strand of NC_053495.1, from coordinate 48,868,910 downwards.
TCCTGGCACCTCCTATCACGCAGCTTATAAACCAGTCATTTAAGGAAGGCATAGTGCCCTCCCAGTTGAAACAGGGCATAATCCAACCCATCTTAAAGAAACCCACCCTCGACCCCAAGGACCCAATTCACTGTCGTCCCATAACAGGCCTAAACGTCCTCTCCAAGGTAATGGAGAAAGTAGTGGTACAACAGCTGCAACAGCATCTAGATACCCATAATATACTCGATCCATTTCAATCGGGTTCCCGTCCCGGACATGGGACGGAAACAGCACTACTCAAAATATGGGATGACGCTCTCGAGGCCGCAAACGAAGGAGAACCTTGTCTTCTGGTACTGTTGGACCTAAGCGCAGCTTTCGACACGGTAGACCACAAACTATTACTGACTCGGCTAGCTGAAGTAGCCAGAGTCGCAGAAGGTGACTTATCATGGTTCTCCTCTTTTCTGGAAAACCGATCACAAATAGTGAAATTGGGACCTTTCACTTCTGAGTCATGCGGAGTCCCTCAAGGATCACCGCTGTCGCCGGTGCTGTTCAACATCTATCTCCGCCCTCTCTTTGAAATCATCAGTAGCCAAAAACTACTTTATCACTCTTATGCAGATGACACGCAACTGTATTTCCACATCTGCAACAAAAAGGATCATCTTCTCAGTCTGGAGACATGCCTCTCTTTGATAGAAAACTGGATGACGAAGTGTTATCTTAAACTCAACAGTTCCAAAACAGAACTTCTCCTGTTTCACGCCAGTCGCAAGAAGCAACTTGCAACAACTTGGACACCCCCGCCCATTCTGGGCCAAATCATCACCCCTAGCGCCAAAGTCAAAAGTCTCGGGGTCATCTTCGACACCTACATGACATTGGACGCACAAATAGGGTCAGTAGTCAGCGGATCTCACCATCTGCTGCGCCTACTGAGTAGACTTATTCCATTAATTCCTAAAAAAGACATAGCAGTCGTGGTGGGAACAATTGCGAACTCCAGACTGGTCTATGCAAATGTCCTCTACCTCGGACTCCCAAAGTACCAAATCTCTCGTCTGCAAGTCGTTCAGAATACGGCTGCCAGACTTGTGACTGGGAAAAAACCCTGGGAATCAATCTCACCTTCGCTGAGATCCCTTCATTGGTTGCCAGTAAAACACAGAATTGCTTTTAAAGCACTCTGTCTGACACAAAAGTGCATCCATGGGAAGGCCCCCCAATATCTATGCGAAAAGATAAAAGCTCACAACCCCAATCGCATTCTGCGATCCACCAACCAAAATCTGCTCCAGATACCCAAAGCCAGATACAAGTCCAAAGGAGAAAGAAGATTTGCGCTCCAGGGTCCAAAACTATGGAACGCTTTACCAACCAGCATTCAGTTGGTAAACCACCTGGCCTTCAGAAGAAAGATCAAAACTCATCTCTTTTGATGTCAAGAGAGACAGGAACAACGAGCGCCCAGAGGCGATTTAGTTTGCATGTGCCGCGCTATATAAGTTTTTCACTCACTCACTCACTCACTCAATGGGATCATAGATGAAAGCAAAAAAGCTGATAGAAGGTCTAAATCTTCCTCAAAACTGCAGAAAATGGAGTTGATTTTACTTACATACACTTGTTTTGATATACATTTAGCCTCTGCTTTTCTGAATAGGTGGTGGGGGCACAAACATTTTGGCTTGACAGCAATATATATTTGATTTTAATTCCTACAGTGCATGTGCCAAATGTTCATTTAATGCCACAAGAAATATTATGTCCTTTATTTGTCATCATCGCATGGCGAATATGGAAATATTTCAAGCTGAAAGGTGCATATGACACACACTAATGCGATCACTGCTCTGGATATATTGATGTCTTAAAATAGCTGAATCTTGTTATTGCAGGAATAAAATATTCCATCCTTTTTTAAATGATCACATAGGAAGATAGCTGTACTTGGATGTCATTCTGTCCTAATCACAGATAATAATGATGACCTTTTGTATAGGCTCTGGCTTTTAGGTCACATACTTTAATAAAATCTAAGAAATTGCTAATGGAGACAATGGGCCACATTCATGTACCGCGGCGTATCTATAGTCGGGCGTAGCGCATCTCATATGCGCTACACCGACGTAACTTAGTGAGGCAAGTACTGTATTCACAAAGCACTTGCTCCCTAAGTTACGGCGGCGTAGCGTATATGGGCCGGCGTAAGCCTGCCTAATTCAAAGTAGGCTGGTAGGGGGCGTGTTGTATGGAAATGAATCGTGACCCCATGTAAATGAAGCGCCTAACGAATGGCGCATGCGCGCGCATGCTCAGTATCACGTCGAATTTTCTCCCTAAGTTACGCTGGCTCAATGCCTGTGACGTGAACGTAACCTACGCACAGCCCCAGTCACGTATGACTTACGTAAACGATGTAAAAAGATACGCTTGTGCCGACGTCCATACTTTGCTCCTTGCTGAGATCTGGTGTGGAATTTCTGATCAGAAGTGGAATTTTTGAATACAAGTGGAAGAGTTAAAAACCAGGATTTGCTCTTAGCTGCTTTTAACTGTTTCTGCTGCAAGTGTTCAATTGTTTGTCTTTTTTTCTCTGACACTTTTTAAACAGCTTTTTTTTTTTTTTCCTTTCTTACTAATTAAGGGGAGTGTTTAATTGTTAACAGGGGAGTGTCTAATTGTTAACAGGTGAGTATATAAGTGTCTGTAAAAACTCCATAAGAGCTGGCTCCTTGCTGAGATCTGGTGTGGAATTTCTGATCAGAAGTGGAATTTTTGAATACAAGTGGAAGAGTTAAAAACCAGGATTTGCTCTTAGCTGCTTTTAACTGTTTCTGCTGCAAGTGTTCAATTGTTTGTCTTTTTTCCTCTGACACTTTTTAAACAGCTTTTCTTTTTTTTTTCCCTTTCTGCTTATTAAGGGGAGTGTTTAATTGTTAACAGGGGAGTGTCTAATTGTTAACAGGTGAGTATATAAGTGTCTGTAAAAACTCCATAAGAGCTGGCTCCTTGCTGAGATCTGGTGTGGAATTTCTGATCAGAAGTGGAATTTTTGAATACAAGTGAAAGAGTTAAAAACCAGGATTTGCTCTTAGCTGCTTTTAACTGTTTCTGCTGCAAGTGTTCAATTGTTTGTCTTTTTTTCTCTGACACTTTTTAAACAGCTTTTCTTTTTTTTTCCTTTCTTACTAATTAAGGGGAGTGTTTAATTGTTAACAGGGGAGTGTCTAATTGTTAACAGGTGAGTATATAAGTGTCTGTAAAAACTCCATAAGAGCTGGCTCCTTGCTGAGATCTGGTGTGGAATTTCTGATCAGAAGTGGAATTTTTGAATACAAGTGGAAGAGTTAAAAACCAGGATTTGCTCTTAGCTGCTTTTAACTGTTTCTGCTGCAAGTGTTCAATTGTTTGTCTTTTTTTCTCTGACACTTTTTAAACAGCTTTTCTTTTTTTTTTCCTTTCTGCTAATTAAGGGGAGTGTTTAATTGTTAACAGGGGAGTGTCTAATTGTTAACAGGTGAGTATATAAGTGTCTGTAAAAACTCCATAAGAGCTGGCTCCTTGCTGAGATCTGGTGTGGAATTTCTGATCAGAAGTGGAATTTTTGAATACAAGTGGAAGAGTTAAAAACCAGGATTTGCTCTTAGCTGCTTTTAACTGTTTCTGCTGCAAGTGTTCAATTGTTTGTCTTTTTTTCTCTGACACTTTTTAAACAGCTTTTCTTTTTTTTTTCCTTTCTGCTAATTAAGGGGAGTGTTTAATTGTTAACAGGGGAGTGTCTAATTGTTAACAGGTGAGTATATAAGTGTCTGTAAAAACTCCATAAGAGCTGGCTCCTTGCTGAGATCTGGTGTGGAATTTCTGATCAGAAGTGGAATTTTTTAATACAAGTGGAAGAGTTAAAAACCAGGATTTGCTCTTAGCTGCTTTTAACTGTTTCTGCTGCAAGTGTTCAATTGTTTGTCTTTTTTTCTCTGACACTTTTTAAACAGCTTTTCTTTTTTTTTCCTTTCTGCTAATTAAGGGGAGTGTTTAATTGTTAACAGGGGAGTGTCTAATTGTTAACAGGTGAGTATATAAGTGTCTGTAAAAACTCCATAAGAGCTGGCTCCTTGCTGAGATCTGGTGTGGAATTTCTGATCAGAAGTGAAATTTTTGAATACAAGTGGAAGAGTTAAAAACCAGGATTTGCTCTTAGCTGCTTTTAACTGTTTCTGCTGCAAGTGTTCAATTGTTTGTCTTTTTTTCTCTGACACTTTTTAAACAGCTTTTCTTTTTTTTTTCCTTTCTGCTAATTAAGGGGAGTGTTTAATTGTTAACAGGGGAGTGTCTAATTGTTAACAGGTGAGTATATAAGTGTCTGTAAAAACTCCATAAGAGCTGGCTCCTTGCTGAGATCTGGTGTGGAATTTCTGATCAGAAGTGGAATTTTTTAATACAAGTGGAAGAGTTAAAAACCAGGATTTGCTCTTAGCTGCTTTTAACTGTTTCTGCTGCAAGTGTTCAATTGTTTGTCTTTTTTTCTCTGACACTTTTTAAACAGCTTTTCTTTTTTTTTCCTTTCTGCTAATTAAGGGGAGTGTTTAATTGTTAACAGGGGAGTGTCTAATTGTTAACAGGTGAGTATATAAGTGTCTGTAAAAACTCCATACGAGCTGGCTCCTTGCTGAGATCTGGTGTGGAATTTCTGATCAGAAGTGGAATTTTTGAATACAAGTGGAAGAGTTAAAAACCAGGAGTTTAAAACAAGAGTTAAGACAGGAGTCTTCTAAAACTGTAAGTATCATCTTAATCTTCATACAAGTAATTATATTGTAACTGGGAAATGAGTGCTAGCAGGGTTGAAGGTTTTGCTCAGTGCACAGCGTGTCACATGTATGCAAAATTGGTGCAACAGCTCCAAGATGGATACCGCTGTGACAGAGGTGAGCAGGTTGCCCTTCTGGAAGCTCGTATTAGAGATCTGGAGGAGCAAGTTGCAACACTGGGTAGAAATGACAACCTTGAAAGGGGTCCTCTGCTCGCTGAGCAAGTGGTCAGTAAGGTTGATGTGGAGGGTGGAGGGGCAAGTCAGGATTATCAGATAGGGAGATGGGTTAATGCAGTTAGAGGGAGTGGAAGGGGCGTGAAGAAAGGGAAGGCCAGTCCTGTATTTGTGCATCAAAACAAATTTGCCAAGTTGGGTGATGATGTGGAGGTGGCAAACACAGAGGTGGCAGCCCTAGATGTTACTGCTACCCCTAACAGCCGGGAGAGCAACCCATCTAGTAGAGGTGGGGAGGGGAGTGCAGGTAGGCCTAGACAGTTGGTGGTAATAGGGGATTCTATAATCAGAAGGACTGATAGAATAATTTGTCGCCAGGATCGCTTCAACCGAATGGTTTGCTGTCTCCCTGGTGCCAGGGTTCGGCATGTGGTGGACCGGGTGGATAAATTACTGGGAGGGGCTGGGCATGACCCAGCTGTCTTGGTCCACGTTGGAACCAATGACAGTATACATGGAAGGTGGAGGCTCCTTAAGAATCAATTTAAAGAACTAGGCTGCAAGATGAAGGGAAGGACCTCCAAGGTGATATTCTCTGAAATATTGCCTGTGCCATGCGCAACACAGGAAAGGCAGGGGGAGATTAGAGAGCTGAATGCATGGCTAAAGACCTGGTGTAGGAAGGAGGGATTTGGGTTTCTAGAGCACTGGGCTGACTTTTCATTGGGGTGCAACCTATATGCTAAAGACGGTTTGCACTTGAATGGAAGGGGGTCTGCTGTGCTGGGGGAGAGGTTTATGGGAATGCTGGAGGAGTATTTAAACTAGGATTGAGGGGGAGGGTGAATTAGAATTACATCGAGCAGACAGGTCAGTTAGTGGTCAGACATTAATGGAGAGTGGAATGGGGATAGATGGGGGGAGGGTTATGGCAGGTGACAAGAAAGTTCCCATGTTGCAAACAGCCATTGGAAATAATAGTGCCATTTGTACTACTATAAATTATATGAAAAACACCAGAGAAAAATGTAACAATACATTTAAGTGTTTGTTCACCAATGCCAGAAGTCTGCCAAGCAAAACAGGTGAGCTGGAAGCTCTGGTGCATGAGGAGAGCTATGATGTAATCGGTATTGCTGAAACTTGGCTTCAATCCTCACATGACTGGGCTATTAATATTCCTGGCTATGCTCTCTTTCGGAAAGACAGGGTAAAAAGGAAAGGTGGAGGGGTCTGTCTCTATGTGAGAAGTGACCTCAAAGCAAGCGTGAAAGAGAACCTGGTTGATGGAGAGTGTGATGAGGCTGAAGCATTATGGGTGGAACTGCATACAGATGTGCGTAGTTCAAAATTAATCATTGGAGTTTGTTATAAACCACCCACTGTTAATGAGGAGGTGGAGACTCAGCTCCTTGCACAGATGGAAAGGGCTGCAAGGTCTGGGACGGTGATAATAATGGGGGATTTTAACTACCCAGAAATTGACTGGATTAATGGCACTTCTGGGACAGTTAAAGGACAAAAATTTAAAAACCTATTGCAGGACAATTTTATGGTGCAGTTTATTGAGGCCCCAACTAGGAATGATGCCCTGTTGGACCTGATAATCTCAAACCATGCAGAGCTTATTACTAATGTTCAGATAAAGGAACACCTGGGTAGCAGTGATCATAACATGATTTCATTTAATGTTAACTATGAGCAAGAAATACATACAGGAAATATTAAAACACTAAATTTTAAGAGAGCAAATTTTCCAAGGATGAGGGCTGCTCTCCAGGACTTGGACTGGGAGGGACTATTGGCACAGCTGAACACAGAACAGAAATGGGAATTCTTCAAAAAGACTGTGTGGAACCTCACTGCAAAGTATGTTCCCATGGGCAATAAGTTTAAAAGGCTAAAAATAAAACCTATGTGGCTCACGGTCAAAGTTAAAAAAGCTATAAACAATAAGAAAGTAGCTTTTAAAAAATATAAAAATGAAGGAACACTAGTGTTGTTTAAATGTCACAAAGAATATAACAGGATATGCAAAAAGGAAATCAAGGATGCAAAAATTCAAAACGAACGACAGATTGCAAAAGATAGTAGGACAAACCCCCAAAAATTCTTTAAATATATTAATAGTAAAAAGGTGAAGTCTGAGCATGTAGGCCCCTTACAAAATAATCTAGAGTGGGTGACTGGGGACAAAGAGAAGGCAAATTTATTAAATGTTTTCTTCAGCTCTGTGTATACAATGGAGCATGGGGGAGCTCATGTCCAAAATGGGGGTGGGAGTGACACAGCCTCAAATCCACAATGGCTCAAAAGTGATATGGTCCAGAAATATTTAGACAGAATAAAGGTGGATAAAGCACCTGGACCTGATGGCATCCATCCACGGATCCTAGGTGAGTTGAGCTCTGTCATTTCAAAGCCACTGTATCTAATATTTAGGGACTCATTAAAGACAGGAATAGTATCACTGGATTGGCGCAGGGCCAATGTGGTGCCTATATTTAAAAAGGGAACAAAGTCTTTACCAAGTAACTATAGACCTGTTAGTTTAACTTCTATAGTTGGGAAGATACTGGAACGTTTAATAAAAGACCACATGGATGAGTTCTTGCTGGAAAAAAACTATTTAAGCAGCAGACAACATGGATTCATGAAAGATAGAAGTTGTCAGACAAACCTGATTTCCTTTTATGAAGAGATAAGTAAAACCCTGGACAGAGGCGTGGCTGTGGACGTGATATATTTGGATTTTGCAAAAGCGTTCGATACAGTTCCGCACACACGGCTCATGTGTAAGGTAAGGTCTACAGGATTGGATATATCAGTTTGTAAATGGATAGAAAACTGGCTGAAAGACAGAATTCAGAGAGTCGTGGTTAATGATTCTTACTCTGAATGGTCCAAGGTTATCAGTGGTGTACCCCAAGGTTCAGTGCTGGGACCCTTACTTTTCAATATATTTATAAATGATATTGGGTCTGAGATCAAAAGTAACATTTCTGTCTTTGCAGATGACACCAAGCTATGCAGTGGAATAACGTCCTTGCAGGATGTCTCCAATTTACAAGCCGATCTCAATGCTCTGTCTAATTGGGCGACTAAGTGGCAGATGAGGTTTAATGTAGATAAATGTAAAGTTATGCACTTGGGGGCTAAGAATATGCATGCGTCATACATACTAGGGGGAGTACAACTGGGGGGATCTGTAGTGGAGAAGGATCTGGGGGTTTTAGTTGATCATAAGCTCAATAATGGCATGCAATGCCAAGCTGCGGTTTCCAAAGCGAGCAAAGTCCTTTCTTGTATTAAGAGAGGTATGGACTCCAGAGACAGAGATATAATTTTGCCCCTGTACAAATCATTAGTAAGACCTCATCTGGAATATGCAGTTCAGTTTTGGGCACCAGTTCTCAAAAAGGACATCGGAGAACTGGAGAAAGTGCAGAGAAGGGCAACCAAACTGATAAGAGGCATGGAGGAGCTCAGCTATGAGGAAAGATTAGAAGAACTAAATTTATTCACTCTTGAGAAGAGGAGAATAAGGGGGGATATGATCAACATGTACAAATATATAAGAGGTCCATACAGTGAACTTGGTGTTGAGTTATTCACTTTACGGTCAACACTGAGGACAAGGGGGCACTCTTTACGTCTAGAGGAAAAGAGATTTCACCTCCAAATACGGAAAGGTTTTTTCACAGTAAGAGCTGTGAAAATGTGGAACAGACTCCCTCCAGAGGTGGTTCTGGCCAGCTCAGTAGATTGCTTTAAGAAAGGCCTGGATTCTTTCCTAAATGTACAGAATATAACTGAGTACTAAGATTTGTAGGTAAAGTTGATCCAGGGTAAATCCGATTGCCTCTCGGGGGATCAGGAAGGAATTTTTTCCCCTGCTGTAGCAAATTGGATCATGCTCTGCTGGGGTTTTTTGCCTTCCTCTGGATCAACTGTGGGTATGGAGTTGGGTGTATAGGATTTTACTGTGTTTTTTATTTTTTGTGGTTGAACTGGATGGACTTGTGTCTTTTTTCAACCTGACTAACTATGTAACTAACTATGTATGTAACTTTGCATTACCTGCACCTCATATAGCAGGGGTAACATTACGCCGGACGTAAGCCTTACGTAAACGGCGTAGCGGGCACAAGTACGTTCGTGAATCGGCGTATCTAGCTCATTTACATATTCAATGCGTAAATCTACGGAAGCGCCCCTTGCGGCCAGCGTAAATATGCACCCAAGATGCGACGGCGTACGGCAACTTACGTCGGTCGGCTGAAGCCAGATTTCAGGTGTATCTAGGTTCCAGAATACCGTGCATAGATACGACAGCGCATCTTTTAACTTACGCGGCGTATCAATAGATACGCCGTCGTAAAAGCTTTCTGAATCTGGCCCAATATACGTATTTATTTTTAGAGCTATAATACTGTAAAGCCCCATAGACACGATCGGACCTTTGTCTGACCAAAATCACATTGGAATTCCGACGGATTTCCATCGGAGTAAAAGAGAACATGTTCTCTATTTAAACTCTGATGGAATTCATCAGAACTTCCCATGGAATTACTCCGATGGGGCATACACACGGTCGGAATTTCTGATGGAAAAAGTCCGTCAGACTTTTTCCATCGGAAATTCCCATCGTGTGTATGGGGCTTTAAACTCTGTTGTGTTCCAAACAAGGGAAGATGGAGATAGTCTAATTATAACGTTACTTGTCCTAAAAAAATCAGTAATTTACTCCAATAAATGAAATGAATTTATTTTTGAATTGATTTTGCCTGAAATCCAGAGAGCTCCTAACTTCCTGTGCACTCAGACAAAGTGTTATCATAGGTGTGCACAGCCTATTGAACTAAGGTGTGCACCCCAAAGTTCAAACACATATGTATATGTGCATGTGTATAAACACTGACAGTGACAGTAGAGCAGTGGACGATGTCATTAGGGCAGAGGTTGGTGTGTGTAGGGCAGTGGATGGTGTCAATAGTTTTTATTTTTATTATTTTATTTTATTTTAATTTTATTTTTTTAATTATTATAATTTTTTTTATGTAGGAGCTCGAATAGAGGGCTTTGGTGAAATATCAGGGGTCACCACTGATAGGATAATTCTTCCCCTGTGATCAGTCAAACTTCAAGTGTTCCAGAAGCAAGGTAATTTTATTTTCAGATGCACTTGTACAAGTGGATGGGCTTACATGTAAAGAGAAAAAGCAAAAGTCCCATCAAGACACAAGGTGTGTAACGACCTTTATAGGGTCAACAGGAAGGATATTATTGGCTAAAAGACCACCGGTGGCTCATGACGCAAACAGGTTTATTTGCCAATCCAGTGCCTTTTTACAATTCTTAGCAAAGGTTGATTTAAAGAAGTACAAACAATAGAATTGGGCTAGTTAAGGCAACGTGTCCTTAGAAGCCATTACAGAAACACGTTAAAGCAAGTGTCTTTAGAAGCCATTTTATATTCCTACAAATAGTCACACAATACACATAAAAAAAACTTTTCCAACATTCCCTCCTCTTGTGTGGCTATTTTATCTCAACACATTTCGATGATAGTCCCTGTGTTTTATACACTTTCGGGCTATATGTCATTAAGTTGAACTTCAACGTCCACACAGGTCTCCTCGGAGGTAGGAAGTGCTTGATACATTGTTCTTGAGATTGCAGTTTCGATCACTTTTTGTGAAAGTCCTCGAACACAGGGAATGCAGCAACATCCGCAAGTGACCAGAACGGCCAAAGCCACAGCAATTGAGATCAAACATGATGCGATAAGTCCAGTCCATTTACCAAACCATCCTTCAAGCCAGGTTGTGAATGGATCATTAATACCTGAATTCTCTGCTAATTCATTCGATAGAGCAGTTAGTCCTTCCAGGGCTTTGGTCACAGTCCCTCCAGGGGCTGTATTGTTTGGGATAAAGGTACAACACATGCTACCAAACATTTTGCATACCCCTCCTCTTTCAGCTAAGATCATATCTAAAGCCATTCGGTTCTGCCATGCCATTAGAGAGGTGGGGCCCAGCTGTTCTGCTAGACCTTTTACAGCGTCCCTGGTATAGTTTACAAATCGTTGTTGGTTATAGTATATATAGTTAATCCAGTCAACATTTTTATCTATAGTCACCCACCAGAAAAGAGACTCAAACCCTGCCGTTACCTGATTCCTGGCCTTAAACTCATTCGGCACCCCTCGAGGAACTCCAATCTCATCTATATAGATATGGGAGTCAAATGACCCTTTGGGAGAGGTGTCCCTTTGATACCGTTGGTGACTTTTAGTCCACGGGTGTTCTGACAGGATTCTCAGGGGCATAACTAGCTGGACCATAGCACAATCCCCTTGGGCATTGGCCGGGACCCTAGCTCGCAGTTTCTTATCCCCACACATCCACCAGACATCAGCTCTCTGAATGTCATGTTCCACCCAGTCACCATGTTCCTTGTTAATCCTCTCCGCACAGCAGTCATCAGGTAGTGACCCAAGATCCACCGCGCTACTGTTCCCTGGGAGTGTAAAACAAGTAAAATTGCCCGGATACGTAGCAACCGCTGGAGGTATCTGAGGTCTCTGCACTGGGGGAAACAACAAACTCAATGTGTGACAGGTAGAATTTGTTTCTGGTTTATAACTCTTATAATATAACCGCAGCATACATTTTAAACCTTCTGGATCTGTATTGTAATCTAGAGGAAAAGGGACCGTCGCTAAATGTGGTCTAGCTCCGACACAAACTAAACAGTTTTCCTTTTTTAGAGTTTTAACCGTGTACCTTAACCATTCTAACCACTCATTTTTTTCTTGGTAACCCGTCTCCAAAGCTATGGCATCTTCTACTGTTAGGTTAGTAAATCTTACAGTGTTACTCAGAACTTCTATCTTAGTATGGCCTTCTTCTTTCTCTTCTGTGTCTACCTTTTCCTGTTTGGTTTTATTGGGTGGTAATACCTCGAGGAAAAATGTACCTAAAGGATCTGATCACCCATGCTCCCATAGAATATAACTGTTGATCCTTTTTTTGAGGTTCTTTTAATGTTATCAGCAATTGATTGCAATCTCTGCCATGGGTACAGGGAGAATTGGCTGCCTTTGTTATGGTGAGTCTTTCTTTTAAACCATTTATGCCTAGAATGTTGTACCCCCAATCTTGGTGTGCTGTGGTCCACAGGACCTGGTTCCATACTGAACAGTCAGTTCCACTTGGAATATAACAAACATATTTATCTGCCCATTGGAGCCTTCTTGCTTCAGTTAAGTCCCCACAGTCCACCATTTGGCAAAAATCAACTAAAATGGTACTAGTTACTCCTTCTATGAAGGTTAAGTTCAAGGCCTTCCCCGTACTTGCCCATTCTAGAGGTTCCTTCTCTATCCAGTTTCTGCCTCCACGTATAGACGTCTCACCTAGAGTCACCAGTAGACCCAAGATAATTACTGTCCCTTCCATCCTAACCAGCTACAGAGCCCTGGGGGTAAGGTAATGGAGTTCTTCACCGGTTTGAGATAAGCCCCACCTTGTGCAGAACCTCCCTTTGTAGCCGGACTTTACCAGAGCTCTGCCGCCAACTGACCCTGCTCTGCCTGTAAAACCTTTTTGCAATGGGACTGGTGAGTCCAGGTAGACCTCTCTGCAATCCTTATTGCAGTGGGAGTGGTAAGAAGAACCTGATATGGCCCCTCCCACTTAGGCAAGTGCCAATGTTTCCTTTTTATTACTTTTATTAGGACCCAGTCTCCGATATGGATTTTCTCTTCTCCTTGGATTGGACCTTCTGGAATAGAACAGATCTCATTAATTTGTTTCTGTTTCAACAAGTTAGACATATATTCTGCTAAGGTACGTTCAGATTCTTCAACTGGTGTTTCATTTAGTAGTAAGGGTATTCTATATGGCCTCCCATGTATCATTTCAAATGGACTCAAACCTTCCTGTGTGGGTGTAATATGCATGCTAGTCACAGCTAATGGTAGGCAGTACATCCAATTTTTACCTGTTTCTTCCATAGCTTTTCTCAGTTTATTTTTCAGGATTCCATTGTGTCTCTCCACCAATCCAGCCGATTGGGGGTGGTAGGCGCAATGGTTTTTTACTTGGATACCCATCACTTCTGTCAAATGTTGTATAGTTTTATTTACAAAATGGGATCCATTATCGCTGTAGATCTTTTCAGGGATTCCAAACCTAGGAATTATATCTCTTAGTAATGCTTTGGCTACAGTCTGTGCGTCCGCACTTCCTGTCGGGAATACCTCCACCCATTTGGTCAAAGCATCTATTATTACCAGACAATATTTTTTCCTTTCACATTTGTCCAATTCAATAAAATCCATACAAATGTGTTGGAATGGATATTGCGGTGTGGGGAACTTTCCTTTTCGTGGTCTTATACCTCCCTGAGCATTGAGTTTTGCACATATAATGCATTGAGAACAAAAAGTTTTTGAATAGTTTGTAAAGCCATAGGCCGTACATACCTTATTTAACATCTCAGTCATCCCCCTGTTTGACACATGAGTTACTCCATGTGTCAACACTGCTGCATACCTAAATAGGGATTTTGGCAATACTGGTTTTCCTTCAGGTGATGTGTAAATGTTCTCTATCAATGTGCAACCTTTTGTTTTCCAATATTGTTTCTCCCCGGTGGGAGCATTCTGCTGCATATCAGTAAGGACTGTATGATCTATTTCTATGATTTCCAGTTCTGTCATTATTTGATGTGTTTCTTGTGCCGCTATTTTAGCCGCTTCATCTGCTCTCTTATTTCCCTCCGAGATGGGGTCTGTATGCTTGACATTTGCATATTGCAAGCTCTTTTGGTAACTGTATTGCATCTAGAAGTTCTAGAATGAAGTCCGTGTGTGAAATTGGCTTACCACTAGAGGTCACCATCCCCCTGTTTTTCCATTGTTGTGCAAAAACATGTACAGTTGAAAATGCATATTGACTATCTGTGTATATGGTTACAGATTTTCCTTTTGTAATTATGCATGCTCTTGTCAGTGCTACAAGTTCTGCTACTTGTGCTGAATAATGTTTTGGTAAAGGCCTAGCTTCCAAGATTTCATCCTGTGTCACTATTGCATATCCAGTTGCATTTGTGCCATCTGGATTTTTCCTACTGGAGCCATCAACAAAAAGCGTCATGTCAGGATTAGATAAAGGTACATCTTTCAAATCACTTCGAGGCAGTACCTTTTCAGCAATGGCAGCAGTACAGTTATGTTTATGGCCATCAGTAGGGAGTGGTAGTAGTGTGGATGGGTTTAATGTAGTACACCTCTGTATTGTTAAATGAGGTTGTGTCAAGAGTATTGTCATACAGGAAAGGTGTCGTGCTGGGCTCAAATGTGATATCTTTTGTTGTAAAAGAATAACAGATATTGCATGAGGTACTATGAGTGTCAGCAGGTGATGTAGCACTATAGATGCTGAGGCCTTACCTGCTTCGGCTGCAGCTACCACTGCCTGTACACAGGGTGGAAGTGCTCTAGTTACACTGTCTAGTTTTGTAGAATAGTAAGCAATTGGCCTCTGGCGCTCGCCATGTGACTGTGTAAGTACCGATGTCATGTGACCCTCCCTTGAGTCCACTGTTTGTTCGAAAGGTTTGTCATAGTTTGGTAAGGCTAGCACTGATGAACTAGAAAGGACTTGTTTTAGGTCAGTGAAAGCTGTCTCTGTTTCCTCACTCCATTTTATAACATCCTGGGGAGCCATGGGGTTCCCATGTATTGCCTGAACCAACGGGGCCGTTAGTATGGAATACCCAGGAATCCAGGCTCTACAAAAATTTGCCATACCCAGGAAGGACATCATTTGTTTCTTTGTCTTTGGTTTCGGTATCTGGAGGAGGGCTCGAATTCTCTCCTCATCCAGGTGCCGACCTTCTTTTGAGATATTATACCCTAAGTATTTGACCTGCTGTTGCCACAACTGGAGTTTCGTTTTATTTACCTTATGCCCTTGGTCATGAAGGAAATATAACAGAGCCATTGTGTCAGTCCTACAAACTTCCTCTGAGGGAGACGCCACTAGGATGTCGTCTACATAGAGGAGAAGTTGGCTTCCCCCCGGGGGTACAAATTGAGCCAAGTTTGAGGACATTGCCTGTGAAAAAATGGTAGGGGACTCACAATAGCCCTGGGGCAACCTGGTGAAGGTATACCTTTTCCCCCGGTAGGTGAAGGCAAACCAAAATTGATGGTCGGGGTGCACTGGAATGCTAAAAAAAGCATTACTGATATCAATCACAGAGAAGAATTCATTCCCTGGATCCAAATCATTCAATAGTGTGTGTGGATCTGGTACCACAGGAGCTCTTGGTATAACTGCCTGGTTAACAGCTTGTAAATCCTGTACCATTCTCCAGCCTGTGGAAGGCTGAGCCTTCTTAACAGGGAAAAGAGGGGTGTTACAGGGGCTGTCAGGACACAGAATAACCACCCCTGTTTCTAAAAGTTTATCTATTACAGGGGCTATACCCTCCTCTGCTTCCTTCTTAAGGGGGTATTGTCTTTGATGGGGCCTGTGGTGTGATTTTGGAGTAATGGTTACTGGTTGGACTCCTTTCATGAGTCCTACATCCGCTGGGCCCTTAGACCACAGTGTTTCTGGGAGCCCATCTAACAGGTGACCCTCTTGTGTCAAGTATCATTCAGCTCCTGCAGCCCACATGTGTGCTGAGGGTGTTGAAATGATTTTGTGTCCTAAGGGTTTGTGACATAAATAACCTGTCGACTTACTTTTGTATAAATCAGGTAGGCCCACAGGAGCCCAATCTCTTAAGTCTTGGCATTCCTTCACAAACCCTCCCACATCCCTCCAATCTTTGTTTTTGGGTTTAGCCAAAGATATGTGTGGGGTAATTTCCCTAAACAGAACTTGTTCCTCGGGGGATATACAACATGCTGATGCACAAAATCCCTCAACACTCCAGTAAACATTAGTTAATTGCAGGATAACTTCCTTCTTTGAAAAAAATCTGGAGGCGTAATACCTATCTGGCCCTGGTGTTCTCTTAAAATACATTGTACAGTGAGTCCTATTTGGTGCCTGCAGATCCACTGTCCTACCTTCTGTTGTGGTTGCAGCATAATTAATCATTTTATCAACAATGTCAACTGTCTCGTTGTCTTTCATATACACATCTAAAGAATAATAATAATGTGTTTCTTCCATTGGGTTAATAGGTCCCTGTCCTACTTGGACTACAAACCCATTATTTTGTGCACTAACTGACATGCGCATGGCTGACATTAGGTCTCTTCCCAAGAGATTTACAGGGCAGACAGTAGATAAGATCACTCTGATTGTGGTCTTGACCCCTGTCTCTGGCTCCTCAATGGTGACATACTCAGACAATGATTCCCTCACCAATTTTCCACTTACACCTTGCACCAGGATAGATTTTGTAGAGTGATCAACATGAGGCACATCTGCAGGGTGGATTAGGGTTCGAGCTGCCCCAGAATCCACCAGGAAACGTACACATTTTCTTTCCACCATTAACTCCACCTGTGGTAAATTTTCAACGTACCCTATCTTTTCCAGGTGGCTCACACATACCGTTTCTAGTCAATCTGATTTGTGGGGGCCTGGCCCTTCAGGGCAGTCCCTGGCCAAATGCCCCTGTTCTCGACAAATCCAGCATTGCCTTCTTTCTACCCATTCTTTATTCTTCCATTGTCCTCTACCCCTTCCTCCTCCTCTCAACCTGTTCCTTCCTCTAAAACCACCTATGCCTCTCCCTCTATTAGACTCCTCTGGTTCCACCTCAGCGGTGTACTCCTCACCCTCCTCATCTCCTTCAACACTTTGCACAAAAACCTTTACTTTGACATTCTTTTTTGCCATCGTTTTCAGATACTTCTCTGAATGTTTAGCATATTGTAAAACATCTAAAACTGATGCAGTTCGGTAAGTAACCATATTTTTAACAATGTAATCCTTATGATCCTGTTTTAATCCATTTACAAAAGCTATTTTTAGCTGTTGCTGATATGCACTATTCACATCCTCAGCTTCGGGGAGCCCGGAGAACACTTTAAAAACCTCTCGTAGTTTATTTAGGTAGTCACTGACACTCTCCTTGTCTTCTTGTACTGTCATATTTATTTTCTGCCAATCAGTCCTTTGAATCCATCTAAGCTGACATCTATTCAGTAATGCAGTCAACCTGTTTCTCAAGTCTGGGCTATCTGGAGGTAATGGATCTCTTCGCCCCTGTCCGTCTGCTAGGCCGCAAGGGTCCCAATCCCCCTTTACGGAAGCCCAATCTGATCCCAGTACTCTCCTCAGGGCTTACTCTACCTCCACACCGTTCAACTTGTAACTGTTCCGTAATCCCTCTATGTTTTCAATAAATTCCGCTGGACCTAATTTTGGATGTTTTATGTGTTCTGTAGCCTTTTGTATGTCCTTCTCAGTCCATGGCCTGAAAACAGTCATTGTCAGGGGATGCTGTCCTCCCAACCCGTCAGCCTGTCCTCCCCTGGGGTTTGGGACTTCTATCAAAGGGTATACTTCACCATCATCTACACCATACCTAATAGGAGGTTTACTTGATCTCTTGGCACCTGCAGGGGCACCTAGTGCATAAGTTATCGCGTCAGTTAAAGTTTCAAGGATTGATCTGTTCAGCTCCGAGATCATGCTGCTATCTGGAGAGATTAAGGAAGTAGGGTCAGGGTCTTGTTCAGAGGCGGTTCCTCTGACAGGGGTGGATGTCACAGGGAGGGTGGTATTCTGGGCAGTGGCTTGCACCTGAGGGGGAGGACCATTATAAGGAGGTGGTCCCTGGGTGTTACAAATGACATCATCCTCTTTGTCGACCAGGGGGAGTTGGGCTTGGAATTTTTCTTTTGTTCTTCTTTTAGCATGCTCAAGCCAACACTCTGCCATTTCTAACCCACACCTTCTCTGATCTTTGGGTCCTAACAATTTAAGCTTATCCACCAAATCCTGGCAACCTTTTACAGTTAACTTGTTGTTAAATCCAAATGTTCTTTCCCATTTAGAACAGTATTTCACAAATTTAGGGTCTTTGCTATGCATAAATTTCTTATCACCTGCTAATGGTTCGTTAGGAACACAACAGCAACACACACGATACATCCATTTACAGAAATTATTCCCCATGGTGCTCTTTTGCTTCAGTATTGAGTTTAGAATACAAATCCCACCAAAATCTATATAAAACAACAAAGTCTAAATTCCCCAAACAGGAAACCTATTCACACATATATACCATTTATCCTCCCCTCCTCCCCTCTCTTTTTTTTTTTTTTAGAAGCACAGTTTGTTTAAAACAAACACAGACACAAATCAAACAAACAAAACAAACAAAAAGGAAGAGAGGAAAGAAAGAAAAAAAAAAAAGACCTGTTCTCAAGTCTAGGCGGACAAGTCCTTAAGAATACAAATGTCCAAAGGGGGGGGGGGGGAAAGGTGAGGTCAATGTTCAACCACAAGATTGCAAACACGTAAAACATATAACAGCCTCAACAGAAAATGGGGGAAAACAAAAAAATTGTGTGTGCAGCAGCAGTACTGTTGTTAAAAAGAATGGTAAAGTTAGCAAGGTTAACCATTTGAAAGAGATAGAGAGAGAAAAGGTGATCACCAAGAAAACAGTAGGCCTCGCAATCTATTTAGATAACTCAGCTACTTTTAGCGCTTAAATTGTCGGGTCCTCAACCTTCGACATTCGGTATACCCTTCAAATCTTTTTTTTATCTGTCCTGGACAGCAGGTGACGTCTATTTTACCTTAGGCAACGCCCCAAATGCCTGTGACATCGGACTATTAAGATATTATACAATCAATCCCAATATCTGTTATTACAACTCATCTATGACACATAACCAGAATCAAGTAGAAAGGAAAAAGAGAAGAGGAGAGAAAAAAATGTAAAAATAACTTAAAGTATCTTACCTCCAAAACACATTAGAAGGACTGGATCACGGCAGGTTCGGAACCAGATGGTTGGACCCGGGTCGCGGTAGCAATCGGCCCCTATTTGACCACTAATGTTAAGTGGGGGGACTTATTTTCTCAGTGAGTTTTGAGATCCAATACTCACCGATTTCTGATCGATCAGAACCATTGGACCCAGGCTTCACGCATTGGTCCCGGCTCGAAGGACCAAAATGATAGGATAATTCTTCCCCTGTGATCAGTCAAACTTCAAGTGTTCCAGAAGCAAGGTAATTTTATTTTCAGATGCACTTGTACAAGTGGATGGGCTTACATGTAAAGAGAAAAAGCAAAAGTCCCATCAAGACACAAGGTGTGTAACGACCTTTATAGGGTCAACAGGAAGGATATTATTGGCTAAAAGACCACCGGTGGCTCATGACGCAAACAGGTTTATTTGCCAATCCAGTGCCTTTTTACAATTCTTAGCAAAGGTTGATTTAAAGAAGTACAAACAATAGAATTGGGCTAGTTAAGGCAACGTGTCCTTAGAAGCCATTACAGAAACACGTTAAAGCAAGTGTCTTTAGAAGCCATTTTATATTCCTACAAATAGTCACACAATACACATAAAAAAAACTTTTCCAACAACCACACAGGGTGATTAGGGTGTGCCCAGGCACACCTGGCACACCCTGTGCGCACACCTATGAGTGTTATCAGCCCTGCCCCGTTCACCTCTGTGAACTACTACCTTTGTTACAGAGATGAGGAGATGTTCTGTAGTCCAAATCAGGAGAGAGCAGCTTAGGGTGACAACACTGCGCATCTATAGATACTGGATTATCTGGAATCAATCCTTCAGAGTTACTGACCTAGAACAAGCATGCAGCAACTGAGAAATTAGATAAAAGTCAGAATTCCTTATCTCTACACTTTCTAGATCAGTGACTTGGAAAGTATTGCAAAAAAAAAGTATCAGTGAACTAGCATTTTCAGAAAGGGGGAAGTCAACATCAATAGCCTAAGTTCCCCCAAAGGTTTATTTAGCAACAAAAAAATGATAAAAAAAAGAAAGTAACTGTTTGTAAAATTATTTTTATTGCCATATGAAATTCCAATAGCATGTATGAATTAAAATATGAGCTCTGATTATACAATACAAAACACATTTCATCATGAATAGCGATTTTGATACAGTGAAGCAAAACATTACATTACAGAATGCCAGCCACATAGATACTGACATGAATGATTGAAATCCGGGGACATGTTTTTGTTTTTACTAGTAATGGCGGCAATCAGCCCATCGCCGCCTGCCTCACAGCCTATCAAGTCTTACTCTTCGGGCCCCGGCTACTAGTGGGTGGGGAGCGGAGGAAGATCTCTCTGCTAGAGAAGGCAAGAAGATAAGCAGGCAGGCGGCTGGCCGGGACTTGAGCCAAGGCAGAAGAACATGTGAGTGGAGCTGAATGGGTATGCACCCGAAACTGAAGAAATATTCCCACTGCTCCAACCAGCACATGATCATCAGAAAGGAGCACAGATAATGAAAAAAAATACTCCCCTATAAGCTAGAAGGAGTGGTGGAGCGGGGGGTGTGTAATTCTGATTTTGTTTAATTCTGCACTGACTGTCTTTGAAATTGTCCCAGCCCCTGTTCAAATCCAATCCGGGGACAGACTTGGTCCGGGGACAGTGTCCTTAATCGGGGGACTGTCCCCGGAAACCGGGGATGTCTGGTCACCCTACCCCTACATTCTCTCCCAGCAGTTAGTTCATCTATTCTCAGCAATCTGGTAGTCGTAGTTCAAGACAGTCCCGATGGAATTGAAACTTCAGCGTTCTGAACTACACATCCCACAATGCTTTGCTCTGCTCTAATTTTTGTCAAAAGAAAAGGAAATTACACAAAAAGTCCAGTCCAGTCCAGACCAGGTGGTTCTACAAAGTGTTGATGGGGACAAGGGCCTCTTCCCCACAACTCTGGCCGGTGCTTGTGGGGGTCAGCGGGCGGAGGGGGCTTATTTGGAATCTGGAAGCCCCCTTTAACAGATGCCATCCCCCCTATGTGAACAAGCCTACCCATTCACCAAAAATAATGTAAAAAGTGACTATTCCTTTATTAAAAAATAAAAAATAAAATGTATTGACTCGGGGGGCTGAATATAAATGCACAACACACTTTTCACATATTTATTTGTAAAAAATGTTGAAAACTATTTATCATCTTTCTCCCACTTCACAATTATGTGCCACTTTGTGTTGGCCTATCACATAATATCCCAATAAAATACGTTTTTGGTTGTAACATGACCAATTGTTAAAAAAATTAAGGAGTATGAATATGTTTTCAAGGCACTAGAAGAGATAAGATAAGGTATTGTGTATCCAAAGCACTGTAACTGTACGCCTGCTGCCTGTCAGACTTCAGATGCAGGCAGCAGCAGTTCAAAGTGAGGGAGGCTCTCTTTAGCTCTTTTTTTGAAGAGTGGATTTCATTGAGGGGGGAAAGCTGTATTGGGGGGAAGTCATACTCGGCGGGTAATCTGTACTGAATTGGAGATCGGTACAGGGGGTTGTAATCTGTAAAATGGGGGAGATCTGTACTGGGGAAGGGGATCTTTACCAGTGGGAGGGGGAGATCTGTACTGAAGGGAATATGGCTTTGATAGGGTGCTCATTGTTTTGTTGCATTCTGTCTACTGACCTGTAAATTACTCACTCCTGACCCCTGTCATATTCCAGCTGTCCTAATAAAATAAACGTGTCCTTTAACAGCCTGATGCTAACAAGTACCGGCCTCAAAATACTGGCGTTTAAAAAGCATGATCCGTGGAAGACTTACTGATCTGGATTTAACGGCACCTGGAATGCAACGTTCCTGCTAATAAAAACACTTTACAGCAAAAGCTATTACACGGTCCACTAGATACTGACATAGATATGAGAACATGGCATGATCAATAGTACATCTGAGATTCCCTTTTCATGCTGCAACATATATACTTATCATTCTCTACAACGACAGCAGGCTCACACTATTATATTCAGCTTTCCCCTCTCCATGAGCTGTATGGCGAGCTCAGACAATGAGAATTTCTTTGAATTCCTGGTAGCTTGCTATGCTAACCTCATTATAAGGCAGTCAACACATAACTGATCTTTAGGGTAGATGCTTTTGTAGTGTCACCTGCTTCGCCCACCCCTTCTTAGAATTATGTGTGGTTCTCACTATTGCTATTACATTAATTACTAATTTTGCATGATAGAAAATGCATAAGAAATTAGGAGACATTGTTGTAATACTGTACAAAGTGTATGAATGCATATAAGTCAATCAGATCTCACCTCATGGCAGGACAAACAAATTGCTGTGAGTTAGAGCATTTGCTACATATGTAATGAACTTGTTTACAGATGGAATCCAGGAAAATGACCAAGGCAGTCCACTTGTCCTTAAAGAGAAACTTCAGTTTTTTTTTTAAGTCAGCAACTACATAACTATAGCTAAATGAGAATGAACTCCTCAGACGCGTTTTACCCTTTTTAGGGCCTAATCGGAGAGAGAGCTGTCTCCATCTCCCATTTTTAATGCTCTTAATTTCGAGACCAAAAAGCGTCTGAATACCATTGGTTGCCGCTACATGAGAGTGAGGCTTGGTTGCTTCTCCGTGTGTATATGAAAGGTGAACGTTCAGTGCGTCGCCCGTGCCCTTTGATAACGTCATTTATGACAAAACATGTCAGGGCGGAGCCACGCACTGACGTCACCACGTTAACGTGACCCCAGAAGCACGGGTGTACGTTTGTTTTATTTTTTTCTGACGGCAATTTTAAATCTGTTTTCGTGTATTATGTTATACGTTTTTTTAAATAAACCCAACGGTTGCGGTACTTCACTATCTCGAGCCTCCATTCTTTCTTTGTGGTTCCTCAAGTGATGCTGAATCCAGGAGCGAATTGCCTTTGAAGAGACAGTCACCTTCCTGAACCTGGAGAGGATCGGCTGGAAGTGGAGCAACGCATAGCCCCTGGGATTTCCCATCACCTGACAGGGTGGATGTTCAGGCCTTCTTGACCTCATCTCACAGAGGGTCCAGCAATTCTGGTAAGGGCATTTACTTACTTTTCTTCCTGGTGTGACCGTGAGGAGCCCTTCTTTCAATCAACTTCTACTTGAACTGGTGGTGGACTCTTCCCTCACTTTACCACAGAGTCATTATCGAGAATTGGACAATTTTATTTATATACTGATTTTTTAACACTATTTTATTTATCAATTTAAACTTTATAGTATACAGTCTTTACCCTTTGGAGGGACATCAACCTATATTTATTTAATTTATATATATACACTTGTTTTTTGCACAATGTTCATGTTGTGTTGATTATTTAGCGCAACCTAATTCCCCCCCCCCTTTTTTTCCACATTTTTGTTACATGAATATCACATGTGCTTTTTAGGTGTTGCAGCTTTATATATTGATTTAAATTTCATCATAATTTACACTTATCATTTTATTTCCTCAGCACAGTATATTTCTCCTTTGTTGATTGTATTTTCATAGGCGGAATACCGATGGATTTCCTCTTGGCTGCAAGATGTGCATATTGCTGCTCCTGTATGCACATCAACCTACTACAAGCCTGCGGCTGAGACAGAGACCATAGTGCTGTTAAAATGGGTGCCAAGGACTGAAGTAGCTCCAGGCAGGTCCAGAAGTGAGCTGATATCTGTACAGTGGAACCCCTGTTGCTGTATGGCTAGGACTGGTGATCGGACACAGCTGCCATTAACCTGTTTCTGCTAGCAGAGAATGAGCACATAGGGACAGACCATCTAACTAGCAGCTATATTTAATGCATGGAGACTTTTCTGGGACTGCACTCAAGTACGCCATCATAAAGACTGGGCCCCAACACTAACCAGCTGAAGAATTAAGGCTAAAGATTGCTAACTCAGATAGCAGCTTCACCAGAACTTTGCCGTTTGCCCATAGTAAGAGGTACCTCTTAAGAGAGTCTTACATTTTATTGCTGCCATTCATATAGAGTACAGTGTGCAGTGGATATGGTATACTGTTTACAGAGGAGATTTTGCAATATGGTTGCTGTTACTGTTTTATAACGCCATTGCTTATTGCTGATTTTGATGATTAATTAACAGGTTTACTCTATTTTAGCTGCATAGAATTCCATTCTATGCTGCTATAACCTATTGAACATATTGTCTAGTGTACTGTGATTGACCTAATCCATTACAATATATTCATTTTATTTAGCTTTAACCAGTCTATTTGCTTTTTTATACTGGTCTTGAAGCAGGTTATACATTATGCAGTTTTCTTTCCTTCCACCACAGGTGGAAGGAAAGAAAATTGCTTGAGGACTATACTGTGGATACTACATTTGGAAGTGCCCAGCCTTACTGTTCCTCTTCTCTTTATTATTTCTGGAATTGTGAGGACTATGCTATAGATAATAAATTAGTAGGTCGCTGGCCTCCCTCTTCCATATGGATATTACTCTTGTAAGTCTCGGGCCTCCCTGTACCTTGTGACAGACCCAACCGGGACAGGGGCTTTTGGAAGGGACTGCATGGCAGCCTTTTGACTACTGTCTATGAGCCCTGGTATTTGAGGAAGCTACAAGCATTCAGGAAGATGTTCCGTTTTACACTATAATGCAAGATGACATTACCACATTTGATGATCACCCCAGATGATGATCTAATGGATCGAAACGCGTCGGGAACCTGCTGACACTACTGCTTTTTGTTTTTATGCCTGATGTTACTGCTGAAAATGTGAGTGTAACCAATTTATTTACTGTCAAGTAAAACTTTTTTTAAATCGGATTTACACTATGTGCATCTTTGCTTTTTTCCTTTATTCCTTTCCTTGAGCTGTGATTTTGAGCCACTCATATGGATCCAAGTCCCTAACTTTCAAAGCTGACCTATGGTCAAATCCTCTCTCTGGTTCAACTATTGCCTGCATTGGATTTCTTCTCCGTGTTTGCCACATATGATTCCTTAGGAGTGGGATACCATCACTTACAAGCCTGTATGACCCATTAGGTATAAGCCTATTCTGGGTCCACTGATTCCGGTAAGCCTCCATTCATTTTGGTGGTGGATTCACTTCACTTCATGCCTGCAGAGACAAGTCACCTGATTGATTGATTCACTCACCAATTTTTTTTGAACTGTTGTAATTCTTTTCACACTTGAGAGACTTTATCATTTTGGTTTATACTCAATTGTGGATCAATATTTGCATTTATTGCTACATGGTATTATATGTAGATTTACTATATTTAATCTTTTCACATATATTTAGCGCTACACTTTTTTTGTTTATGTTGACATTACCACATTTAACAGTCAAGAAAGCCATGATGGTCTCTGCCAACTTGAAACTTAGTGAGAAGATTTATGTAAAAAGAAAGCTGGTCAATGAGATTTGGACAGCCATGGGTCTTCTTGAATACTGGTGCTCAACTGTCTTGGGGGGCACTGACCCGAGTCAGCTAGGCTTGTCTAGGTGACTAGTTGTTAATTAGCTTACTGTTTATTTAGATTACTGTTTATATGTTGGCTGTTCTTTAGTTGTGCTAATGATATTACTATTTACTGTTTGCATTATTTAGGATAATGTGATCAAGCTCTTACCCGATCTTGTGTGGCTCTTCCCCTCTACAGGCGTATCACCCTCTGATTAGGCTTTCTCAATAGATGTTCTTCTGAGAAAGCCCAATCAGAGGGGATACACGTGTAGAGGGGAGGAGCCTAACTCATGACGTCACACAGCCACAGTGATGAGCATGCAGACGTATTTCTATTGCATAGATCGGTTTCGATAGAATATCTTGTAAGTGTATTTTAATTGGGGCACTTTACTAAATGTTACAAACGGAGAGCACAATGTATCCTCTATTGTTGCATGAATGTGGAGCCATATCCTATAAGGAATATCGAGAGATAACGCAAGGAGAGAAGCAGTGGGGCATATGAGATGTGAGAGATCATTATTGCGATCCAAGCGATCCCCCTGGGAAGCTACTGATTTGAAAGTGTAGCGGGTCGGATGTGGAATTGATCAGACCATAGCTGAAAGAAAGTAAAGGAATTGTTTGTGAGGCTACCTGACTCGTGTATGAGGTGAGCAGGTATAACGGCTGGTGACGGTGTGCACATAATATCATTATCTGCAGAAGACTTGATGAACACAGCGATGGATGTCACAATAATTCAGCACAGAATTTGTTTTTCACATATATAAACTTTATTAGAATTTATTATAATATAGATTTATAGATTTATTAATTGATATATATTTTCTCACATGATAGATTAATAGCGCTGCACTTATATTTCATTAATTAACTGACTAACTAGGCCCAACAGACAGGAAAGCTGGGTTATACCTTTAACAAATACAGAAAAAACAAGTCGTAATAACACTGAGATATCACTAGATGTCAGGATTAAGGCATTCAATCATACATAATGAAATCCAATGCAACAGTAATAGATAGATGAATAGTCTTCCAGGACAGTATGTTTTCATTCTGTTGTATTTGTTCCTGCTTACTGATTTTATTTCACTGTTTATTTTACTGTTTAAAATGTGAAAATACTTAAATTGATGCCAATCACACACCATACAGTCAATTTTAACTTCTTCTTTATTCATTGGGTGCTGTAGGGACAGGGCAGATGGTGCTGACCCATAACATATAGATACAGCTTGTTACCAGCACACCATCTTCCTTCCAGAAAAGTAATTTACAGTGGAACCTTGGATTACGAGCATAATTAGTTCCAGGAGAATGCTCGTAATCCAAAGTACTCACACATCAAAGTGAGTTTTCCCATTGAAGTCAATGGAAACGAAAATAAATTGTTCTGCATTGACTTCAATGGCATGCAATACCGCATGTGAGGTGGGGGACGCCGGAGAGCCTCAGAATCACTCAGAAAGGCCCGAGGACATATCGGCTGAACTCGAAAAAAGTATTTCCGAGATTTTCTGAGCATTTCCAAATGGCGCCGATCGGCACCGTTCAGCTCTTCTTGGCTCCGGCCCTGCCCACGTCAGGCCAAACGCAGTATTGCACACTGCTTTGGCTTGAATCCTGCTCGTTTTGCAAGACAACACTCACAAACCGAGTCAGGATTTAAAAAAAAAAAACAGTGCTCGTATTGCGAAACGCTCATTAACCGCATTACTCGCAGTCCGAGGTTCCACTGTATTGAAAAGTGCAGAACTTCTGATGTAGCGATTTTTCAATAAGCAGAAAGAACGCATGTTTTTGACAGTGATAACACTATTTTCTCTGATGATGAGAGCTGTAATAATGCCATTAGTTTATTGGGATTAAGCAGAAGGGTCTTGGCAGAAAAATACACTTGGTGTACTCATGTGAACTTTAGGAATCATTAAAGTGATATTAACCACCTCAATACTGGGCACCCTCACCCCCTTCCTGCCCAAGCCATTTTTCAGCTTTCAGCTCTGTCACAACTTGAATGACAATTGCGCGGTCATGCAACACTTTACCCAAATGACATTTTAATAATTTTTTCCCCACAAATAGAGCTTTCTTTTGGTGGTATTTGATCACCTCTGCGGTTTTTATTTTTTTCGCTATAAACAAAAGAAGAGCGACAATTTTGAAAAAAAAGCAATATTTTTTACTTTTTGCTATAATAAATATTCCAAAAAATAAATAAAAAACGTTTTTTTCCTCAGTTTTGGCCGATACGTATTCTTCTACATATTTTATAAAAAAAATACGCAAAAAGCGTATATTGATTGGTTTGCGCAAAAGTTATAGTGGCTACAAAATAGGGGATAGATTTATAGCATTTTTATTTTTATTTATTTTTTTACTAGTAATGGCGATCAGTGATTTTTATCGTGACTGCGATATTGTGGCAGACACACCGGACACTTTTGACACTATTTTGGGACCACTCACATTTTTTACAGCAAACAGTGCTATACATATGCGCTGATTACTGTGTAAATTACAGTGGCAGGGAAGGGGTTAACCACTAGGGGGCAATCAAGGGGTTAAATGTGTACCCTACTGAGTGATTCTAACTGTAGGGGGAGGGGACTGACTGAGGGAGGTGACCGATCTGTGTCCCTATGTACAAGGGACACAGCATCAGTCTCTTCTCCCTGACAGGACGTGGATCTCTATGTTTACACACAGAGATCCACAGTCCTTCTCAGTTACTGGGCAATCGCCGGTGTCCGGCGGACATCGCGGCCACTGGGCACGCACATCGGGTTCCCAGTAACGTGGAGGGTGCGCACCCCCTAGACCGTGCCAGTAGAGCAGTGTATGCTGTCAGTATTATTTATTTGTATTCTTTTATTTTTTATTATTTAAAAAAAAAAAAAAATTACAATTTTTTTATGAGTCCTGTTAGGGGGCCTTGATGAAATATCAGGGGTTTAAAAAGGGTGAATCTGTGCAACACAGGGTGATTAATGGGCACACCTGGCACACCCTGTGCACACGCCTATGGTGTAGTAGGGAGAAACAATTCTTGTCCCTGTATGCAAGGGTTACACCATTGGATTCTGGAGCATGGGCAAAGAATAAAAGATAAACAAGTTGAATACTCTGTAACAATTAAATTAACTGCTAAATAATGCAAAAAAAAACCCTGAGGGTTTAACCACTTTACTACCGGCCCCCGTCAATATACAGCGGCACGATAATGCTTTAGTTCTGGGAGGACGTCATATGACGTCCTCCCAAGTTGTAGGTTGGCTACCATGCACAGGTGCACTAGATTTTGCACTCTCCAGTTTTAGTAAATCAACCACTTTGGATCTTACAACCTCTGGAAAAAAGTATAGAATCCCTCTTAAATGAAAATGTTCATTCAATAGTTTAAATGTGTAGAAAAAAAAACTAATCACAGACATACCCCAAAACTATTTTCATTTAACAATCCAACCTTCTGGCTTCAGGAAACATTTAAAGGAGTTGTAAATAAATTATTTTTTTCACCTTAATGCAATCTATGTATTAAGGTGAAAAAACATCGGATGCTGCCGCCCCCCCCCCCCCGAGCCCCCGTTATACTTACCTGACCCCTCGAAAGTCCAGCGCGGTCCCGAGATCTTCTTCGCCACTCAGCCTGGCCGCTGATTGGTTAGAGCGGATGGATTGAGAGCAGCGCAGCCATTGGCTGGCGCTACTGTCAATCACATCCAGTGATGCGGCGTGCCGAGGGGTGGGGCTGAGTAATACAGTGAGTGGCTATGGGCGCTCGCTGTATCACGGGAGCGCGCCCGCAATTACTGACCACCATGCGAGCTCTCGAATGACTGTGGTGAGTAATTGCGGGGAGGACAGAGACAGCTTCCGAGGGACCCCAGAAGACGTGGATCGGGGCCACTCTGTGCAAAACTAACTGCACAGTGGAGGAAAGTATAACATGTTTGTTATTTTAAAGGCTCATGTTTTTCCACCTTAATACATCCTAAGCATTAGGCCCCATACACACGAGAGGATCCATCCGCTGAAAAATCTCAGTGGATCGGTTTTAGCGGATAGATCCCCTGGTGTGTACGTTCCAGCGGATATTTATCCGCGGATTTTTATCCGCGGATATTTCCGATTTCCAGCAGATAAAAATTTGTTAGCATGCTAACAAATCTATCCGCTGGAATCGGCTCCAGCGGATCGATCCGGTGGTCTGTACAGACTCACCGGATCGATCCGTCCGAACCCGTCCCTCGAATGCGTCGTAATGATTCGACGCATGCGTGGATTTCCTTATATGACAGCGTCGCGCACGTCGCCGCGTCATCATCGCGGCGACGGCGCGACACGTCACCGCGGTTGAATTCCGCGCAGATTTGGATCCGATGGTGAGTACATGCCAACGGATCCAAATCCGCCAGAGGATTTATCCGCGGATACGGTCTGGAGGACCGTATCCGCGGATCAATCCTATCGTGTGTACCAGGCCTAAAGGTGAAAAAACTTCTTGGTGATCTGGCAACTGAAATAAGAGAACGTTGGAGCCGGATTGATCAAGAATATTGTTTGTCGATAGTTAAATCCATGCCTCATAGAATTCAAGCTGTTATAAAAGCCAGAGGTGGTGTAACAAAGTGGTGTACTGTAGTGTTTTTTGTATTATGATTCCATAATATTTTCCTTTAGAAGTAATTCCATATTTGTTTCCAAAAACAGTTGCAATTGACTACAGTTTTCTTTCTTTCTTTTTTTTGTTTTGTTTCTTAGGCCGGGTACTCACGAGCAAACATGTACGGTGAAACCGGTTTGTCGGACCGTTTTCACCGTACATGCCTGCCAGAGGGCTTCTGTACGATGGTTGCACTAACCATCGTACAGAAGTCCGCGCGTAAACACTACGCGGGGCGTGTCCGCGTCGTCGCCGCGACGATGACGCGGCGATGACGCGGCGACTTGGGCGGGCCTGCCATTTAAAGGCTTCCACGCATGCGTCGAAGTCATTCGACGCATGCGAGGGACGGCAGGCGCTCGGACATGTACGGTAGGTCTGTACTGACGACCGTACATGTCCGAGCGGGCAGGATTCCAGCGGACGGTTTTAAAACACGTCCAGGAATATTTGCCCGCTGGGAAAAGGCCCGGCGGGCAAATGTTTGCTGGAATTCGGCCCGCTCGCGCCTACACACGACCGAACATGTATGCTGAAACTGGCCCGCGGACCAGTTTCAGCATACATGTTTGGTCGTGTGTACGTGGGCCTAAAAGCCAGAAAGTTGGAATGTTAAATGTCTGTAATAAAAAAATTTCTACACAATTCCACAATTAAATGAACATTTTCCAAGAGTGGTGATTCCATATTTCTTTCCAGGGGTTGTACTATAAATGTTTCAGTCTGTTCAATCTGGCCTCTTTTAAAATTGTGTTGCCCTCTAAAAAGTGTGATCTGTATAGAATCACTTGACAGGTGGTGAAGTGTTATTATATATTACCTCCTCACTGCCTGTTTTAACCCCTACACCCCGTATTAGAACCCCAATTGTTAGGCACCACTATTCAGTTCAATGGACTGCGTTTATTGGGCAATACTGCCTGCTGAATGTCAAAGCAGGGATAATATTTGCTGCCCTGCAATGCAAAGAATTGTGGCCGTGGCATATGTACACCTCCCTCCAGTGCCTTTGCGGCTAAAGGGGGAGCGGTTGGGGGGTTTAAAAAATGAGTCACAACCATGCGTTTTTTTTAACACCCCCCTCCTCCCCCACCGCAAGTGTAAATGAGGCCTTAGGAAGAGACGGCTGAGGAAATGCTTTCTCCTACCTGCAGCAGACTGATCTTCTTAGTCTAGGCAAAGTCATTGAAATGGAACTCAAGGACTGCTTTGGAAATAATAAAAGGTAGAGTGTTCTTGAAAACGGTGCTGTTATATAGGAAATTGTTCATGCAGATTTGTTATTAAAAGGTCCACTTTAATTTGAGGGTGACAAAATATACTTTTACATATCACACAGTA
This sequence comes from Rana temporaria, assembly GCF_905171775.1. Classification (NCBI taxonomy): domain Eukaryota; kingdom Metazoa; phylum Chordata; class Amphibia; order Anura; family Ranidae; genus Rana; species Rana temporaria. The sequence continues at coordinate 48,837,472 of NC_053495.1, read as the reverse complement.
AACAACTTAATGTAAGAAATGTTTGACCATTTAATTGGTTTTCTAATTTGTGTTCTCCAAAGTATTAAAATGACACATGTCAAGGACAGAGCATGACCTTTCCCGAAAAATGCAACAAAGAATATTCATAATAAGCAATGTGTAAATGGTTGCAACAAAATCAGCCCTGCAATCAAGATGGCTACATAACCTAATCCAATTTAGGGTTCCTGTAGCTTTCATCCTGACATATGTTATTTTATTTAGTCATTTGTAAAATGATGTTATCTGTTATTTGAGGGCAGATGGTAATAGGGCTGCATTCTGATCCAATAGAATAAGTTTTGTATGACTGGGAATGCGAAAACATTCTATATGTCTGTGTGCTGTCTGCACTCTTGTACCTGCATTTTATTTGAAATTTGACCAGAGATATAAAAAAATGTCATTACATAAGGTTGGTGAGGAACAGATGGTGCCGTAATCAGACCCGCGGGATATTTGGCATCCCAAGCATCATGCCCTCCTTCGAGTGCTGCTGAGCCACCCACTCTACTGGGAGTTGGGAAAGTCACGCTGCAAATTATATTTTGTTTTTGAGCGTACTTTCTGGGAACACAAAGTATAGAAATAATTTGTGTTTCCTAAAACTGAACCCCGGGCAAGCTGCTAAACATACAGCTGAAATGTGAACTGTTTTAAACGCTACATTTGTAATTCTATTTAAATAGTCTTGTGATTCAAAAAATTCTGTATGACACCACAGCCAGGTCCGTGACCCCACTTTTCTCCTCTGTACATTGTGGCACTAGAGCTTGGTCACAGACACGCCCCCAGGCTGCAGATTGATGACATCACTGCTACACTTGTGTCCTGGATAGATGGGTTTTTGTATATGTGACGGCTACGCATGCAAATTAAGGTGATTTTACACTACTACTCTGTAAGTGCAACCTAATTTTAAGTTTATTAAAGCGTGAAGATTTTAAACTATGCAGAGTCTTCTTTATTTTGGGGCTTCTTTATAACCACCACATGAGGAAGATTGATGTCCCCTGCTGAGAGGACGGACTGGATT